>NW_011902439.1:0-2530 GCF_000151845.1 Pteropus vampyrus | reverse complement strand
TATGACCTTAATAACAAACATATATATTAATTTTCTATTGCTGCTATAACAAATTACCACAAACTTATTTGCTTAAAACAACACATATTTATTATCTTCCAGTTCAAGAGGTCAGACGTCTGATACAGATCTCAACAGAGTGAGATTAAGGTGTAGGCAGAGCAATGTTCCTTTCTGGGGTTTGAAGAAGAATTGGTTTTATAGGCTGCTCATATTTCTCAGCTCATGGCCTCCTTTCTTCATCTCCATCTCTCTCCTTTTTTCTACATCTCTTTGGTGCTCCACAGGTGGGAAATGTTCTCTACTTTTTAAAACTGATATGATTAGATTGGGTCCACCTAAGTAATCTAGCAAAACCTTTCCATCTAAAAATTCTTTATGTTAATCACATTGACAAAGTCTCTTTTCACAGGTAACATAGAATGTTCACAGGTTACAGATATGAGGATACAGAAATCTTTTGGGGAATTGGGTATTATCTGCCTACCACACCTAACAAGCAAATCTTAAAAAGGAAAATTTAGAGGTCATGAATATATATGCAAATATTCTTACCAATATTTTGGCAAAATATTCTTACCAATATTTTGAGAATCTTAATCCATGATCATATTATGATCAAGAAATTCAACATTGTTAAAAATCTAAGAAAAATTTATAAATGTAATTTATTAACAGAAAAATAGAGGGAAAGGGAGATATTATATATCATCTCTGAAAAAAACTGCTAAAATTCAACAAGTATTTATGATTTTAGAAACTCAGTAAAGTAGGAATAAAAGAATTTTGATAATCTGACCAATAAATTCAATAGAAAACCTACAACAAACATCAACTTTTGAGGCAAAATATTAAAAGTGCCTCATTAACATCAGAAACAAGAAGAATACATTGTACTTTTAATTTTTGCATTAGGACTATGATGAATATTCTTTTACCTAGTTCTTTGTACATATAATCTTGATTATTCCTTTAGCATAAATTTCTAGAAACAGAATTGCCGAAACAAAGTATACAGATTAAGAAGGTCAAATTAACTTTTACTTTATTTTTTAATGAGTTTTTTTTTTAATTAAGTTTATTGGGATAACATTGGTTAATACGATTACATAATTTTCAGGTATACATTATAATTTCACATCTGTATATTCTATTGTGTGTTTACCACCCAAAGCCAAGTTTCCTTCAGCTACCATATATTTGATCTCTTTCAAACACTTCACCCTCTCTCTAACCCCCTATATTTGACCCACTTTACATTTAGACTGCACTTATAAGTATGAGTCACAACTTTCCCTTTCCAATACACTGTGGTATAAAATACCACAATGTAAATTCTGGGATGAATGATAAACTTAGTCAGTGGAGAAATCGACAGGCCATTTCCTTATCTTTCTTTTTCCTTTCCTTCTCTCTTCTATTCACATACATTAGCAGACCACTACAGATCATCATGCACTGGGAAAAAAATGAGAATAAAGAAAGAAACCAATATCCTAAAAAAGAGAATTTGCATGAAAGGGAAATGTAATCAACAAGATTCCAGAGAATATTGTATCGTTAAACAAAAATATACTGCTATGAAGAAAAAAAAAAGCCAGAGAACCAATAAGTTTCTTGGGATTTAAAACTATACTTATAGAAATAAAATATTTTAAAACCATGATTGTGGAAATAAAATTATTCATGAAGGGGCTGAATAAAAGAATAGTCCTGGTAGACTATAGTCGTGAATAAAAGAATATTCCTCTCATATCAAGGAAACTCTCCCAGAATGAGAAGCAAAAAGGCAAAGAGATGAATATTAAATGATAGATGTGAATATGTTTTGGAGACTGAACTATATATATGTTAGTATTAGATATAGTGGAATGTAATGTACCATAGAACAATTCTAAATATTTGGACAGAAAATTGGGATAAATATATTCATCTAATATGTAAATATGAGGATATTCATCTCTGTGTAACTGATTGAACAGTTGTGTAATAACCAGATTCTTTCTCTTCCAGAAGACACATTTTATGTACAATTATTTATCCGCATTGTGGAAATCACATAGGTTCCTAGAAATTATAAAGTGCAATTTCAAACAGACTAGAAATGAGTGTAGAATAGAGTTTCATGCATGCTCTGATACTTCTGTGATTACAGAAAAGCCATGCTTGGATAGATATACACAAAAGACAAATAATGGTCGTTTGTGAAGATAGGTCAGTTTTTCCAGTTTCTTGAAGGGTTGACTTGAGTTCAGATTTACAATAAGGATTCTCCACAGTTTTCACTTAATCTCAAATCAATTTTATTTTTTTAATGGTTTTGAAGCTAAATAGCACAGAAAATTTCATTTGCATGTCAAGCTCCCTATAATGCATTTAGGTTTTCATTATTATGTAATTTGAGTGTCTGCACATGGATTTTTCATAAAGACATGTGCTTCCTACAATATAAATGCTCTACTGGATGGCCCCAAACTCCTAAAATAGGAACCCAAACATCACTGAAACCTGACAGCAATGCTAAGAAGTC
>NW_011902438.1:0-1155 GCF_000151845.1 Pteropus vampyrus | reverse complement strand
TGAATAGATCCTGAAATTCATTTTCAATGGAAGAGTCAAACTTTAACATCCAAACATAATTTCACGTTAAAGGCTTCTGTGGTACTTAAATTCTGTGTAGAAATGGCAATATACACAAACATCTATGAGATATTATATTCACATAAAAAAATAAGTCATCTAAAATGTCTATATGTTTCATGGTTGGCATAGCCATGAGTTTCTTTAAGTACCAGAGAGATAAATATTACACTAGAATTAGAATTTGTTTAAATAACTTAGAATATTAATAACTATATTAACTGCATGAAAACAATGTTAAGAAATCCAACGTGCCCAATTCTCAGAGACACTGATCTTGGTGCACACTTACTGGTATAGAGAGATCCCATTCAACTTTTTTTTTTTTTTTCTGTCAATTACTATCAATCAGTTAAAGCCTTTTAAAGCAAATTAGAAAAGAATTCTTGGGTAAACTTTGTTTTGTTGTTTTTCAAAGGAGAAAGTATATAAAAAGAACAAGTGTTTCCATTGAATGACTAAGTGTTCTATATATCAAATACATCTTTAAAATATGCCAGGCACTTTCATAAGTATTGCATACCTTACAGTCTGAGAAGGAAGGTGAACTTCAGAGACTTAACCTGTTATATAAAAACGTTCTTAAATTAGAAAAAGTAAAATTGAATGCCTAGAAATGAACACTCACTTTAATAAAAAGAAACGAAAGAATACAAGTCTTCCCTTTCAATGTCATTCTTTACTAGATAAGCAGTTTTCAGTGATTTTAAACTCATCTAAGGAAAGCATAAAAAAATATTTTGTATCAATTTAGTTCAATTAAGAGTTCCCAAGCATAATTTATATAAGTATTGGGTATAAGATCACGTAGACTAACTAGGAAGAACAGATAGTGATAATGGAATAGTCAAACATTTATAAGTATGGTTTTTTGAAGAACTGTATATATTTATTTTCATATAAAATTCAGCAGCCTCAACACATCGTATTTAATTTTAATATTCTTTGATATATTTATAACATTTGAATACTGTACACTGTGTTTAAAACACAAACATCATTTTTAGCAAATAAGCTAAAGTCAAATGAATACTTAAAACTAAATGGTAGCAATGGGAATGAAATAACGTAACTTAGTTGTTTCTATTTTAATTA
>NW_011902437.1:0-986 GCF_000151845.1 Pteropus vampyrus | reverse complement strand
GAATTACTGGGTCATATGGTAGTTCTATTTTTAATTTTTTGAGGAACCTCCACACTGTTTTCTATAGTGGTACACCAATTTACTATCACACCAACATGAGTGTTCCCTTTTCTCCACAGCCTCGTCAGCATATGTTGATTATTTGATGATAGCCATTCTGACAAGTGTGAATTGATATCTTATTGTGGTTTTAATTTGCATTTCCTTGTTGATTAGTGACACTGGACATCTTTTCATGTGTCTATGGGCTATCTGTATGTTCTCTTTGGAGAAATGTCTATTCAGGTTCTCTGTCCATTTTTTTAATTGAGTTGTTTGTTTGCTTGTTTTGGTGTTAAGTTGTATGATTTCCTTATATAGTTTGGATATTAACCCCTTATCAAATGCATCATTGGTGAATATCTTCTCTTTTTAGTAGATTGTCTTTTTGTTTTGATTGTTTCCCTTACTATGCAAAAACTTTTTAGTCTGATTTTGTCTTATTTTATTTATTTATTTGTTTGTTTGTTTGTTTGTATCTGTTTCCCTTGCCTGAGGAAACATATCCAAAAAATATTGCTAAGAGCAGTGTTGTAGAGTTTAATGCGTATGTTTTCTTCTAGAAGTTTTATGATTTCAAGTCTTACATTTAAGTCACCAATCCATTTTGAGTTCATTTTTGTATATGGTTGGTTTATCTGTATTACACAATTCTAGATTGACAGTTATTTTCTCTTTGAGGATAGTATTTCACTCTTTTGGCTTTTGTCATTGCTCTTAAAAAGTCAACTATTAGTCTACTTGCCTTAATGAAATCTCTGTTTTTGTAGCTGCTTTTAAAATCTTGTTTTTCTTGTCCTTCTGTAGTGTATGTGTGTTTAGATCGAGCTTTCATTTTATTTATCCTATTTGGAATTTGTTGAGTTTCCCGAATCTGAGAATTTATGTCTCTCAGTTCGGGAAAATTCTCAGTGTTTCAGTTACACTTAATTGTTGCCTAATTCTCT
>NW_011902436.1:0-2328 GCF_000151845.1 Pteropus vampyrus | reverse complement strand
CAAATAATATATGGAAAAAAATGAATGAAGGAAAGAAAGACCTATGTTTTAATCCCAGCTGATTAATTAATTCTCTCTGGAAAGCTACGTATGATCTCTGAACTGACATTTACCTGAGATCATAATTTCTGACCTGTCTACATGACAGAGTAGTTGAGAATTATCACAGAAATAAATATGGCATATTGCATGAAGAACTGTAAGATTAGAAGGAGATGTCTGTCTTAATCCAAATCAAAAAGGTACTGTTGTTTCAACCCATTCCACTTACTATCTCTTGAAATTTACTATTCATTCATTTAGCACATATGTACTGAATATCTACTATATTCCAGAAACTGTGGTAGGAATTTATTTTAACAGAACAACAGTGTTCAGTAAATAATCGCGAATATATCTGGTACCAAAAAAGAAAAGTACAAATGCTATGAAACATTTTTCAGGGGATCTTTTGGGTCATCTGTTCAAGGTGAAGGAAGAATTAGGTAGAAAAGGAGGGGCTAGGCCTTTGGGGAAAGTGAAGGAATTTTAATATAGTCATGGAGAATGGGAAGGCAATAAGGTGAGGAAGTTAAAGTAAGACTGTTAGATTGCTGAGGACCCATTTGGTTTTGGTAACCATTAATTTATAGTTAAATCAAACATCGCTAGGTTCTTGGTTTATACAGATGCAGAAGGTACAGTTTCAGTAAATCAGTTTCAGTGCATTATGTAAAATGTGTGAACCTGTGGAGTTTTTTAAGTTGTCAAAATTTAGTAATTTAATTGCAAGATGGTACTGAGAAGGCAGATGACTTTAAGTTGTGCTATGTACCAATGACTGTGTCAATAGCTTTAAATTTTATTTTTAGTTTCTGTTACTCATAGAAACTCTATACAGTAGGTTATCACCCCAATGCTACATATATGCTACAATGGAGACTCAGGAAATTTAAACAACTTGCCCAAGGTTATTGGCAAGAGACAAGACAAGTGATAAGAGCCAGGAATAGCACCATTTTGGCCCATGTCCTAAGCACATGCCATTTTCTTTCACTATACTCTCTCTATATAATGGACATACTTTACATTATTCTACAGAGTAAAATCCTAATGTACACTTTGCTCAGCAGGTCACAAGAACAACTATCCTCCAAAATATTCTTCACATCTTCAAGATCTGTGCAAATATATGGTTGATGCCCACAGTTCTGTTTTATGAAGCATGAGAAAGATGACTGTATGGGAGGTTTTGAAGACAGGCATTTCCCATCTTTTGTCTCTGCACTAAAAGCCCCTTGAAATGCCCCATAGATCACCAGATTTTGAGCATGACCACATTTTAATAGACCTGCCAGGATACATTAGCTGCAGAACACTTCCTCTGGGTTGACCTACTGACCTGATTAGTGCCTTGGCTCAACATTATCCATCTGGAAACTGAAGCATGTCTGCCAAACACAATGGTCAGAGTTTTGGCAGGGCTGAAATTGAGCTGTTCTTTCTAATGGTGTCTTGCTAACAGGTTTATTTACCTCCTATGACCACGTCTTGAATATTATAGTAATGCCATGCTTGGTGAGGTGGAAAACCATAGGCTTTGGAACTGAACAGTTAATTTGACCACTTAATAGTTTGCCAATTACAGTATTATGTTGAGGCTCAGTTTTTTAAATCTATAAAATGGGGACAATGATTTCTCTCTCACAGATTTATTTTGAGCATTAGAGAGAGTGTCCTGTGTAGTACAAGTAGGAATCATTTACTGAACATTTATTACTGCAAAGCATTATGTCAAGTGCTTTATAAAGATGATCTTTTTTCATTTGGAATACTGAACATTTATTATTGCAAAGCATTATGTTAAGTGCTTTACAAAGATGATCTTTTTTTTTCATTTGGAAAATGCCATCTTCCTTAAGCATTACTAATACCTCAACTTTAGAGATAAAGAAATAAAAGTTTGGTATGTAAATGTATTTGCCTTATACGGCAACCTAAGAAGTAGAAAGAGTAGAATCTGGTGTTAGGAGACAGCCCCCCGGAATATCTATGATTTGCTACCAGGTACAACTACTTCCTGGTGCCATTGTACTTGCTCTTTCCTACTTTGAGGTACTGGCTAGAGATCAACCACTAACATACGAAATGACAGGGGTAAAAGCTTCAGAAATCTTGCTAGGTATAGTTTACATCATTTAGTGCTCAATATCCTTGCAAACATGACAGAGAAATATATTAACTGATGTACTGTGGACCTCGTCTGCCCTCAATTATGCTGGGTTTCCATTAGGAAGTGCACTGGTGGAACCACTAGAGCTCAAAGTAATTTACCATTTACTAAGCTCA
>NW_011902435.1:0-2179 GCF_000151845.1 Pteropus vampyrus | reverse complement strand
TGTATAATGTCCATGATTAAATAGTAAGTGGCTGAGCCAGTCGTAGAATTCCACATCTATGTAATATTTCCTCCATCTAAGTGACTAGGGAGCTCTTGCTCTCTTAGGAGAGAAACTGAGAGTCTAAAGGAGGTAGGTGGTTCTTGCTTGGGGGTCATGGTAATGTTGCTCTATGCTACTGTATTTCAGAAGTTCTGAGAGGGCAGTGTTTCACGTTTTGTTTCTACCTATTTTCTAAGCCTCTCATAACCTTTAACAAGTAAAGTACTTATGTAGTGCAAGGTACTGTGGGGTGCTATTCTGTGCGTGTGGTAGGGGAGGTAAGGGAGATCTAGTTGGAAGTAGAAATAGAGCCATCAACTTAGAGATTCGGGGGGCTGGAGGATTGTTTTAGTAGTGGGATCAGGTTTTGAAGGAAATGGAAATATGAACATAATTTCATCAAGCAGAGATGGCAGTACCAGCATTCCAGCAGAGGACTTTTAGAAGCCAATAAAGTATTAAGCAGCTTGGCACTTTTTAGGTCTACTAGTCCGACTTCATTTTATAGACAAGAAACTAAGGCCCAGAGAGGTTAAATTGCCCAAGATCATAACAGCAGTTTAGTGGGACTAGAACCCAGCTTTTGGTTTCCACTCTGTAGGTATGTGAAGGTTCTGATTCCTCCAATTTTGTTGGCTAGATAAGTATTCTTAGGCCAGTCCTTAACTTCTGATTACTTTACAGACTTCTAAGGATCGAGTGAAAATCTGTACTTGAAAATGGTTAAACTGCACACATTTCTTTTTAAACTTAGTAATTAAGACAAAACTCACCAAAACATAACCTGCTTTAACCCAGAGGAACCAAGACGTTTAAAAAGCAGTGTTCTAGCAATTAGGGTGATATCTAGTAAGGAAAAATTTCCTAATCTGTAGGCATTCATTATTTTTCAGACTATGTTTTTAATGTGCTGTCAGTAGTTAAGATTATTGCTTATTACTAAGCCCATTCACAAGTGTAGAACATCAGGTTTTCACACAACACGGTAAGGCATTTTACAAAAGAAGCTTTAAACTAAAAAAAATTTCTGATTAAAAATGGAATGTGTGTTGCACGAAGTTTACAAAACAGATGAATACAAAGAGATGTCTTCTAGAGATGACAACACTTGTCATTTGTTCTGTTCACCTTGTTTCTCTGAGTTCTTTTGTAACTCATACCTGCCTTCCTGGTGTGATATATCCATAAAGTTAGGATAAGGTATGATGGATGGGAGTAGGCTTCCAGTTTGATGAAGCACTTTACACCATTGTCAGGATAATTTTTTGCTCCCTTTTCTTTTTCTCACCTCTTCCAACCCAACTCAATGTGAGAAGTTGGAAATGGAAAACTGCTTTTGAAGGTTTTGTTGTGGACTTTTTAAAAAATAATTCAAGAGAGTCTGTGGTTTTTCCATAAGTGCACTGTCATCAACTATTTGCTTCCCAAAAATTAGCCTCATAAAACATTTGGAATATGATAATTTGTTGTCATATATGAAAGTCTTAAACCGTTTTTTTAGTCAAGACTGACATGGCCTGTGGTTTGAGGGAGGTCTACCTTGGGCACTGCTTTGGGATCCCTGGTTTCCTTATTTTTTTAACCCTGATGAGTGGTGTGAATAAAAGGAGGCGATCAGTGTATGTCTTAAGTATCCAGAGACAATAATTAAGAAGGATGTTAATTATTTCAGTGTATAACTCCTGTGTGTTTAATACCCTTCACAAGGCTACAACCAAACTTACCCGGTAGAACTAAATATGATTTTTTTCAGAGGATAAGAAGGCAGTTGCGAGGCTGTCTTCTGATTTCAGGATCCCTCCCATCTTTGGTGTGTCTTGCTGAATACCAGTTAAAAGAATTAATATTCTAAGGCATTTGATACTTGGAAAAATGCAATAAATGAATTGTAAGCCCTGCCAGACAACCAAATTTATAGTGCCTGGAGTACTGTCTGTTCTTTTAACTCTATATTTTAGAAGTGCGGGTGAACTCTGTAGCTTACCTCCCTGGAACAGATGGTAACACTCCATGTAGGGTGACCCCATGGTCCAGTAGGTTAGCAGTGGGGAACTCCTTCCTCTTGGCTCTTCTATTCTTGTAAAGTTTGCCTAATTATGTTCTTCAGACTGGCTGCATTTCAGAATCATTCATTTAT
>NW_011902434.1:0-1799 GCF_000151845.1 Pteropus vampyrus | reverse complement strand
ACAAATTCTAAACACCAATCACCTCTGGGGAGCAGGACAGGGGTGAGCAGGTGGGGAGCTGAATTTTTTTCTTTTATAAACATTATATTTTAAATACATCATATCGTTTTAACTATGATCTAAAGAAGCCTATGGAATACAGTTAGGATTTTCTACCCTAACACTTACAGCTTTACTGAACTGCGTTTCAGCCACCGTGTTCTTGCATCAAGCCTCACACTTCCCGAGTCAAGATTCAAACCAAAGCCTGCCTGACTCCAAAGCCTGTGCCTTACTCGAGCACTCCCTGTCCCCTTGGTGCTTCCCACTGAAGCCCACCCCAAGGTACTCAATGGAGGAGGAGCGCGGTGGGAAGCGACTTGGGCACAGTGCCTTGCTGGGCTGGCGGATGGTGCTCTGTATCCGGTCACCCGGGATGGCGTACCCCACTCTGTTCTGGCTGCTGGTGGCCAGGCTGGGTCCTCATGCCTGAGGTCATGGGGCTCTTGACCACGACAGTCATCCCACTCCCGTGACCCTGTTGGCCTCCTCGACCTTGCTGAACAATCCCACTTTGCCTTCAGCCTGTACGAGCGAACAGTGGCCGCAAACCCAGGCGGGGATGTCACCTTTTCTCCGCTGAGCTTCCCCATTCCCCTCACCCTGCCAGCTCTCAGGGCCCAGGTCCTGGAGGGTGTGGGGCTTAGCCTCGCCCAGGTCCCAGACGACAGGGTCCGTGGACGCTACAGTCAGCTCCTTAGCGGTAGAGTTGCGGTAAGCACTGTAATAATAAAATTAACAGCCAATAATTACTGCACAACTGCTTTGTGCTAGGCCTTGTGCTCAAGCTTCACTTAGAGCATCTAGTCGAATGCATGAGGTAGACGTCGTTACTCCCAGTTTACACACAGGAAACTGATGGGCCCTATTTCCTCTCTGGCCTCATCTCCCACTCCCCTCTTCCTTACTCCTGCTCCAGTTACACAGGCGTACTGATGTCCCTTGAACAATGCCAGACCCTGTCCTGCCACCAGGCCTTTGCATACACCATGCCCGTCCTCTGGGATATTTCTGCCCCCGACACACACAGTTAGCTCTCTTTACTCCCTGTCACCTTCTCGAGCAGACTTTATGTGAAACTAACTCTCCTTACCTGTTTCTTATCTCCCCTTGCTTTATTTCTCTCCTTAGCATTCATCACCGTCTAACCTATTTTTCCTTATTTATCTTGCTTCTTGTGTCCCCCTACTATATAGCTCCCCATGGACAGGGTCTCTTGGGCATGACTGTATTGCACATACCAAGAATGGTGCCTGGTACTTAACAGCCCCTCCTTAAATGTCTCAAAAGGAAGAAATATCTGAATCCAGTGCCCTCTGCCATGAATGCTGATGGTCTTCTCTAAAACCTCTGTGCCTCTTATCAGGTAAATGGAAAATGGGATTTGACTTAAAGCTCACTGAGGCCAGACCCTACGCAGTGAGCGAGGGGGGTCGCGATCCTGGCGCCCACGATGCAGCGGCTGGGCTGGCTCCAGCTCCAGCCCCCTGCACAGCTACGTCTTCCGCTGGCCCCACCGCTGTCTTCACTCCTCCAGGCACAGGGAAGGCCAGGGAGACCGAAGAGGCTCTGATGACAGAGAATTTGACACACTGACTCAGCCCTTCCCACTGAGGTAAAACCCCAGCTATCTCTGCTCTTGCCGGTAACGAGACCATCTCAACAGCCACCCTCCTGGCCTCTGCGGCTGGGAGGCTGAGACCCTTCTGTCCTTGGGCCCACGACATGAGGGGGTGGGACTAGATCACACCGTAATGATC
>NW_011902433.1:0-1531 GCF_000151845.1 Pteropus vampyrus | reverse complement strand
GGACACATGTTGAAAAGCCTTCTAGGCAGGAGAGCCAACTGGAGGATGGAGAGCGTTGGAGGCTGCCTTTGTGCCGCTTTGGGCCCACACTCCATTAACTGTCATGGCATCACGTTGGGTGGATCTCAGCTTGCTGCACAGCCTGTATAAAGTTCAGGATGTCTGGAAATGTTAACTTGGAAGGAGATCACACAAACCACTGTTTGATGTAATAGAGTGGACAATACAACTCTCGTCAGGAAATTCTCTCATATCTAGCTGACTTATGCTCATTGAATTTAGTTGGTCCCCTCTGATAACTGGTGCCCGCGGCTTGTTCTTCTCTATACTGCAGACTGTAAGGTATCAGACATTGCCCTCCAAGCATCTCGTCTTGTACGAAAAAGCCTTTTTTAAAAAAAAATTTTGAAAAAGCGACCACATGATCTGAACTGATTATAAAAATTAACATGAGAAGGACAAACAGGATGTGGCATCAGATTTTCCAGAGGTCCTGACAAGATCTTTTCTTTCTTTTCAAATCAGATGATAATTGAAAACAGAATGTGCCATATTTTTTTCTTGTCTCTGTTTAAAATAGAACTTGTTGATTCAATAAATTCTGTTCTAAATTCTATTTGAGAAAGAATGTATATTTATCTCTACCTGGCATTCGCTTATGCAGCTATTCATTCAATGTTTATTGAACATATATTATATATAAGGAGTGAAACTAGCATTTGAGTTTCTGCAAGGTACTGTGCTAGGTGCTTTTAAGATACTTCCTCATTTAATCTACATAAGAATTTTATGAGAGAGGTATGACTAGACTCATATGACATATGAAGAATTTAAGGCCTAGAAAGGTTAAGTGCCTAATCTAAGGACACTCGGTGCATATGTTGGACCTGTGTATATCTCTCAGAGTTCATGGCCCATTTGTTCTTCCTAGACAGGCAGTGATTCTTCTTCCCTTAAAAATTATCTTATTTCTCTTTACTTTAATTGCTTTATTGTTGGGGAACATGGCCTATGTGATATCTAGTAGTTTTTGGATTTTTTGTGGCCTCCTCTATGATCTAGTCTATTTCTATAAATATTCCATGTTTACTTGAAGAGATTGTATATTCTCTGCTAGTGCAGGGTTACATAGATCCATTAGATCAAGCTTATCAACTCGGTTGTTTAAATCTTCTATATCTTCACTAACCTGTCATCTGCTTGTTTTACCAGTTTCTGCTAGAAGATGTTAATATCATCCACCATGATTATATATTTGCCAAATTCTTTTTGTCATTCTGTTAGTTTTGCAATATACATATATAGCTCTGCTGTTGTGTACAAATTCATGATTTTTACATTTTCCTGATAGATAGTTCAAATCACTATTATGTAGGGCTTCAAATGATCTCTGTTAATGCTTTTCCCTTAGCATCTATTTATCTAATCTAAATATTGGTATACCAGCTGTGTTATGGCTAGATATTTGCCCGATATCTCTATCATCATCATCATCTATCATATATCATCATCTATTATCTATCTGTCTATC
>NW_011902432.1:0-2060 GCF_000151845.1 Pteropus vampyrus | reverse complement strand
ACACACACACACACACACACACACACACACACACACACACACACACACACCCCTCCTGCCCCAGAAAAGTGAATTGTGACTGGATTGAATAGTCCATTGGCAGGCAGTTATAAACACAGACACTCTCAACTCCTTTAGACTCTCCTTTTGCTACTCTACAGGTTCTCTAGGGCAAATTTTCAACTTAAAAGGCCACCATTTCTGCTACTTAGCTAGATCTCTAAAATAACTTACTCAGCTATCAATGTGTAAGGGAGGAAAACATAAGTAATCTAAAAAGCCAGCAATTACCAAAAAAAGAGGCTTTATTCTAAAACCAACAGACCTGCTGCTTAGATTATGGATAACATTGAGGCAGGTCGCTGTGGTAAAACCCTGTGAACAAGAAGTCAAGGGGTACAGCTGGTCCTGCATCCACCAATAACCTCAGCCCAGTCCCTCAGTCTTCTGAAGGTTCAGTATCTTCACTGTTAATGCTGACACCTGTTGTGTATTAACCACAAGGCTATTTTCACAATATATTACACACGAACCCTTTATTCACTTAAATAAATGAATTAACTTTCATTTATTCATTCAATCAATTAGTATTTACTGAACACCATTCATGTGCCCAACACTATTCTATGCACTGGAAATACCTCAGTGAATAGAAATCATCCTTGCCCTCAAGGAACCCACAAGCCAGTGGCAGACATGGACAAGTTAAAAGGTAAACGTCTGTGTAAATTCTGTGTGAAGAATGCTGTGAAAGGGATAGAGGAATGGGGTACACCTAGGAGGGGCTCCTCCCTCAGACTTGGAGCATCAGGGCAGATTTCTGGAAAGAAGTGATGTGTAAAGAGAGGCCTGAATGATGAGCGGGAGTAGGCAGTGAGGGGTTGGCAAGGTTTCCCAGGTACGGAGAAGAGCATGTGAAAAAGCTTCTGGAGAACAAAGAACTCTTGTTGTTTTAGAGAAAACAAAGAAATCCAATACAATCCTGAATCATGGTTAAGTGGGGAAGGTTGGAGACTGAGTTTAGAGAGGCAGGCGGAGACCAAATCACAAAGGACCTTGTGGACTTTGTTCAAAGTGCAATAAGGAGTCATAGGAAGGGGAGAAACAAGAAATCACATGCAGGGTTTAGAAAGATCACCAGCTCTGTAAAGAGCCGAATGAACTGCAGGGAGCCAATGAGAGGGAAACCAGCCAGGAGGCTCTTTCAAAAATCCACATGAGAGTTATAGTGGTGTCAGATATTGATGAAAACACGTGAATATATTCTGATATTTGTAGGAGACAGCCTTGACAGGACTTGAATATGTGGATACAAGTGGATAAATTAAGAGTCAAGGATGAATCCCAGGTATTGGCTCTGGGCAACTAGAGGGTGGTGAAGCCATCCACTGTCATTAGGAATGCAGGACAGTTGCATAGGTGGGGCACATAAACTCACTTATATGGGAACAGGCAGAATTGGGAGTCAGCAGCTCAGAGGTACTAGTTAGAGCCAAGAGGACGCATGAAATTTCCCAGGGAGAATAAATAAAATAAGATAACTATTACGAGTCTATCAAACCACAATATGTAAGAGATGGCCAGGTGAACACCAGATGGAAACATGATTAAATAGCTAACATGTACTTAGCATCTACTATTTGCCAGGCACCGGGATAGGCCCATTATATGTATAAGCCCCTAAAGTTACAACAGCGTTACTAATTTATTGGGCCACAATGCTAGGGGTCTTTTTTCACCCTTGGGATTCAGTCTCTTTTGAGATTCTCTTTGTCTATACAGCTGGTAAAGTCAGTGCTCCTGGGGAGAAGCCATCTGGCCCTGAGTTGTTTGGGGATGGGGAAATTAGACCATCTCAGCTCACACAGCACCAAGATGAAGGTGGGGACCTAGGGCACAAAGAGACAGGGAGCTGTTTGGGTCAGTTTTGCTTTCAAACCTTAGAGCTAGTAACTGGGCATGATATTGCCATGGCTTCGCATGATCTAGTCCAGATAAGTAAGGACAAGGTTTTGCACTAGAGTTTGGGTCCAGATCCAAGCTAGGAGTAAAGTGTTCCA
>NW_011902431.1:0-2670 GCF_000151845.1 Pteropus vampyrus | reverse complement strand
TTTAAAGAGTTAATACGTAGAAATATAAAAGTGATATTTAGGCAGATGAGATAAGTAGTGAATGACTGACAAGTTGCAGTTAGGATACTCTTGCTTTATGTCCTGAATGTGATGTTTATCTCTGCCATTTATAAACTAAATGACCTTTGGCAAGTTACTCACATCTCTAAACCTTAACTTCTCAATCCACAAAAAGAGATAATAACAGCATCTCTTTCATCATGGTTGTGTGATACTTAAGTAATATATAAAGGCAAAAACACTTAGCACAGTGCCTGGACCAGAGAAAGTTATAATAAAAATAATAATCTTCATTATATTATTGGTAATAAAGGTTTGAAATCAAGTGATGGAAGTGGAAATGAAATTGGATGGGAGGAAAATAAAGAATTAGAAAGACTAGTATGGATGCAAGAAACAAAAGAGAAGGCAATATCAAAGTGCACTTTGGGTTTAGAGCCTAGAAAGCAGATGATACCATTAGTATTCATGGAAAATAACGCAGGTAGGAGAGAGGCAAGTAATCTCTCCATTGTACTTACTGTCTCTGGGAAGAGCCTTGTATTCTCTCCAAGACCAGATCAGATAGAAACAAGGTTCCATAAAAGTCTTGGAGACTGGCCTGGGGTGAGACTAGTGGTGAGGTGGGTGCTCAGCAGTGGGGAATATAGCAGAAAGATGGAGTCAGGCGTCTGGGTCAGCCCTGAAGGGTGAGGGGCGTGTTGTCTGGAAGAAGGCAGCAGAGGATCCAGGTGGCAAACAGAGTGAAAGTAAGTCAGCAACCGAGGTTTCCGAAAAAGACAGGAGTAAAATTTTAACAAAAGATGCTTTTCCAGAAGAATAAAAAATTAGGCCTTTAGGGAATAAGAAGAAAGAAGATCATGTGTTGGAAGGTGTGGTAAAATGACAGATGAGGAGTGAGAAGGAGAAATAAGATAGAAACATAGATACTGGAGTTAAGTATTAAAATAGAAACAGTCACAAGGAGAAAAACACGACCTAGAACTGGTACAGGAATAGAATAGTAGAGCAGAATCAGCAGCTTTAAGGCAAAAGTTTCTCTTTTTCTTTTTCTAAAATTTAATTATTTTATTAAATATTAAAAAAATCTGAAAATATAAATTATGTATAGGTATAAGAAAAATAATATTCATAGACCAAAGCTTATGTAATCCATGGGGTGTTCTTTTAAAAAAAGACAAAGTCATGATTACAAAATTAGATATAAAAGTGGACATTTCTTTAGAATTAGAAAATAAATTACAATAAATTACAAACTTTAAAAAGTCAGAAAAGGACAACAGACTTTAAAAAATCCAGAAAAAATATAGAATTTAGTGGTTTAGTTTTGCTTTAAATTTAGTTGCATAATGGAGAGGTACAGTCCCATAATCTTTTCCACGATCTGGAAGTGAATTTAATGAGAGACAGTAGTGAGGAGAAAAATGAATGAGGAGACAATGGCAGGAAGTGGGGCACAGCCCCTTGAATACTTCATATCTGTGCCAATGAGAGTGAATGAAACTCTGGTTGCGATTTAGCCTGAACAGTACATTGCTTATGCCAAGAAATCTACCCTACACAGGATTAGTCAAGCTGTTCATTCATATTTGTCGATTTTGCTGGAGCATAATATACAATAAAGGGAGGAATTATAAGGAAGGAAGTAGAGAAAGGAGAAAAAATTGGGGCCATAGGGTAAATTGTTTGGTAACATGATCTTCCCTTATACATGTCCTGAATAGAGAGCAGTGAAACTGAAACATTTTTTATAACAAGAATGATTTATGAATAGTTATATAATTTAAAATAATAGATAAATTTGGTTGGGAAGGGAAGAGGTAGATTCATATGCTCTGATAAGGAAAGATGTCTATTATTTTTTTAAAACCTGGATTATAGAACAGTATGAAGAGTATAATCATTTGGTGTGAAAAGGAACAAAAGAACATGTACAGACACACGTAAAAAGATGCCCACATAAAATCACGTAGAGCAATACACATCAAATTATTTTTTAATAGTAGTTATACCAGAGAAGTAGATTTGATGTAGGGAATGGGAAAGTTTTTAATCTGTTTTTTTATTCTTTATAATGAATATCTATTTTTTAAAAACAAAATGTAAAGACTTGAAGCAGATATAGAAGAGTACGTGAGACTGACTGAGCTGGAGAAACTGTCAGGTACTCTGTTTCTAAATTGCCCTTAATAGCTGCCCAAGGCAGAGTATATTCTTTCATTATAATTTACAATGAACTTACCTTGCAATAGAATGAGATTAAAATAATCAATTACACAATAGTTAAATTCCAGAAATCAGCATTATATTAATTAGGTCATCATGACCAGCTCTTGCTTTATCTCTTATTGTCTCATTTTCTGATTTATTTTCCAATCCCTATCTACTCCTATTTGATAACTCTTTTAATGTGTAACAATGAATGAAATCTCCTTTCTTACCAAAAATGGATTAGACTGTGAAACAGTTGGAACATTTCTATCACCATGCTCCTCTTTACGTATTCAGTTTTTCAGAACAAAAATCAGTTAACCATAGCCTGTAATTTTACTAATAACATTTAGTCAGCCCTGAAAACTGAAATGGGCAAATGGATTCTAGAGTTTTAAATGAGAATGATTCCGAGTGTTGGATGATGCTAAAATTTTT
>NW_011902430.1:0-1582 GCF_000151845.1 Pteropus vampyrus | reverse complement strand
GATTTCAAACCACCAACATGACATTGCTAAACGTGGAGTTGATAAAAGGTGTGTACAGTAGCTTTTACAAGTTGCTGTGAGCCAGATCCAGCATACAGCTATAACAACAGCATGCCCCAAACTTCATAAGAAAAGCATTCCAAAGCATTATATTCAGGGCATCTTGTATAGCTTGAGAGCATTAGAACATTTGAAAAACTTTTATGAAGATTACTGATCCACCATTCTTGGTCTCTATACTCAGAATTTATAACACATTTCACCTTAACATTAACTTTTAAATGCAAATATCTACTATCCAACATCAATCTCTATCTTTTCAAGGGAAATATTCTATCAGATGTTCGCATAGGAATTCTTGTTAGGTTCCCAGACTTGTTGAATTATGTCATGTCTTTTATATCAACTTTCCCACAAATGTTGTAAAACCTAAATGCCATACTTTAAACATTGGCTAAAGGACCCATATTTAAATGCTGTTCTAGTGTATAATTTATGCTTTAATGGTGACTCCACACCCTCATAGAAGATAAAAGGATTAATTCTAATCTCCAAATGAATGGTTTTCAGTCTGAGTCAGGAATTGGATAAATGGGTTGAGGCAAAAAAAAGAGAAAAGGATTCTCTGATAAGCATGATGAGAAGTCAAATTTAGATGACATGGTAGTGCTAAAAAAAGCATCTTAGGGTAAGTCATGATTTTACTTTTCATATATATGAATTATAATAATTTTGATTCTCCATTTGATAAATCCAGAAGGCATCATATAATACACATTCATTCTTCTCTTCTTAAACTCATCATGCTCATAGCTTCCCTTGCCTTCAAACTGTCCTAGTTTTCTTTGTACTTTGGTTATAGTTTTGTCTTTATTCCTTGCTGGATTTCTTATCCTCCCCTGGTCTCTAAAAAACAATAATTCCCAAGGATCCACCCTTGGTCCACTGAGCTTCTCTCTGAGATCCTTCACTGGCTGATTTTCATCTACTTTTATAATTTGGCATTTATGGCCTAAGTGACACCTAAATTTATACCTTCAGCCCAGAAATTTCTCTGTGCTTCAGATTCATCTACCTAACTTTTGTTGGACACTTACTGCTGAATATTTCACAAGCCCTTCAAGGTCTCTAGGACCTTAGAAGTTTCACATCTTCAAAATAAAGTCTATTTGTGTCTCCTGTGTTTTCCACCTTGGTTGTACCATGATTAACCCTGTTATCTGCCTTAAAAACCTGAAAATGCATTCTTTAGAGAGCCGCTGAGGTGATCTAACAAAAATACAAAAGTTTCCATCTCATTTTCTTGCACTAAATACTCCATTGTCATCATTAAAATAGTATTTTTCTACTGTAAAGTAGTAAAATCACTTCTAAAAAGAAGCCATTACCTGAAACCCTAAAAATATTAGTCAAAATAGGTTATGGAAACAATGAGTTCTGATCAGCATCTTAAGCTGGGGTTATGGGAGAAACACGGGTGTAGTAGCGTAAAGGCCCACCCACATGGCTTCCCTTTCACTTCTTGGCAGTTCTGAGGTTCTCTAAGGAGCCTATTTGGGTCCACATAGCAGAGATTGAAAGC
>NW_011902429.1:0-1707 GCF_000151845.1 Pteropus vampyrus | reverse complement strand
TGTGTCCCAAACCAGCAGTCTGCAGACCTCTGATCTGGACCTAACCCCTCAGTGACCCTGGCAGAGAGTGGATAGGTCTCAGGCTGAGTGAGAGTTAGGGTGAGCTAGACAAACAACACTGTCACCAAGAGACCTGAGAACACCTCTGTGGCATTTTATCTGTAAACGAGACAGGACCCTCCACTGGCTCTTTGCACTGAGGAAAAAAGGGTGCATCTGAATTTCTGCCCTTCTCCTGAGCTCGAAAATCCCTTCCATCTGATATCCCTATGTTCAGTATGTTTTTATTTGGAATGCCAGTTGAGAAAGGGAGAGGGGGGAATGACAATATTTTTATGCACTTTCATTTTCCTTATTTGACCTGTTAGCATCAACAATGGTGATGCCAACAGTTACAGAAAATCACCAGCTCTTAATGGAAAGAAAGCTAAACGAGGATCAGAAGACCTAACTTGCAATCCCATATTCGTATTTAACTACCAGCGCGAACTTGCAAGTATTATTTAAACTCTCTGGGCATTAGTTTACTTATCTGTACAAGAAAGATCTTGGAGATTTGTTCTAACTACATGAACAAATGATGGTGCTTCTTATAAACATCACTTTACTGAGAAGGCTTGAGACAGAAAGCGAGTTTTGCTCAAGAAGTGGAAAAATTAGTGAAAGACATGTAAATGAAGGGGGAAAGCAGATTAAGCAGTAAATTCACATTTGTGTTTACTGAGTTTAATAGTAAAGTTTTCAGGATAAAGTCAACTACATAGTTTTTCTTATGTTTATTTTTCTCAAAGCCCCCGAATTTATCTGGTTAAAGGATCTCTGCATTGCCTTCTTTTCCTTGAAAAGAAAGAGAAGAAACACATTTGAGAAAAAAAAAAAAATCTGTGAACTAAGACTTTGAACCTGCAGATGGTGCCATGATTCCATTTTAAAATTTAGTTTTGCTTTCTAGTTAAAATTCATAGGACAAAACACAATTCTTTAGTTTCTTTTTATCCAGAGGTAAAAAAGTAAATTATTTTTATCCAGAGGTAAAAAAGTAAATTATTTTTCTTTACTCTTTTGTTTTGTTATTGTTATGAGAGAAACTGTCTTTACCTTTGGAAAAATTTACTATAGTTACTCTTTGTCAGTGTTAAGTCATTCCTTATACCAAATAATAATCAACTTTTACGTCTTTGTTTCTTTTGTTTTTTTCTGCTTATCATTCAGCATCAGTTTTTCTGACTCTCAACCACTTCCTTTGCTGTTGCTGTTCTTAAGTAAAATTGCTTTACTGAGAATTGGGTGATGAAGAGCTAAGGATAAAAAAATTCCATTTCAACTGCTAATTTGTAATATTCAGATAAAAAAAAAGATTTCCTGGAATTAAGCCACAGGAACCCTGGCTTAAGTCAGAGCTGTCAACTGGGAAACAAATTTCCAGATATTTTGAAATTTAATTCATTTAATTTTTCTTGTAACGGGATTAGAAAATATGACTAAGTCTAGCAGGATATTCTTTTACTGAATCAGTCTGACTTTGAATGAAGCAAATGGACACTAAAATCTTAAAGTAGAAGAAAGAAAGGGGATTTTGAGCCATTTTCTTTAGAGGAACTTACAAACAAAATGTAAAAGAACGCACACCCTGAAAATTTGAAAAATAAAAAGAAAGTTGGCATTTGACATTGTTATCCATAACGTTGTTCGTGTGGCTGCATTTTT
>NW_011902428.1:0-1647 GCF_000151845.1 Pteropus vampyrus | reverse complement strand
CGTGGGAAGTACCTTCTGGGCCGCAGGGGCCGCGGACCCCGTGCTGAGTCCTGACCCGTCACTGAGCAGCGTGTGCTCGCGGCGGCACCACGTGGAACTCCTCCGGGTTCGGCTTTCGCGTCCGTGAACCGGGCCCTTGAGCGGCCCCTCCTTCCCCGGGGCGAGGAGAGGCGCAGAGGGGGCGCTTCGTGCGCAGCGCTGGTATCTACGCGCTCGGCCAATGTCGACTGCGCACCTGCCGGGCGCGCCACGCAGTCCGAGGCGCCCGGAACGCACTTGCGCGGCGAAGACGGCCCTGCTCCCTTCCCAGGCTGGCGCTTTCCCCGGAGAGGGGCGGGAGGGGCAGGAGAATAAGCGGCACGTGTGACGAATAAGCGAATTTCCTGCAAAGTCACGAGTGACGGGGGGAAGGAGAGTGGGACAGGGCGCGTGGGTTGGAAATATTTGGGGGAAGCTGGTGCCCGTTTTAAACACGGGTGTCTGGTTCGATCTCACCAAGGGGCTGACGCCGGACCACGCATTGGGGGGAGGCGAGCTCGCTGGCCTCGTGGAGAGCCGGGGGCATCAGCCTTCTCGAGGGTCGGAGGGCGGGAGCGGCAGAGAGGCAGGCGTGGCTGCGGGGAGAGAAGCCAGCGAAGACGTCCGGGAGGTCACGGGGTGGCCTCGTCGGGACTGTGGCGCTTACTGGCTGCTCTGGGCGCCACCGCAGGGCCGTCACCCCACAGGCCGTGTGACACGGCTCCTGTTTGAAAGGCTGGCACTGGTGGCAGCTTGGAGAATTGACATTGCAGAGGTCAGGATAGAGATGGTGGCTGCCACAGTGAAGCACGGGGGATTAGCAGGAAGTTGGGGACCAGCGGCTCGCTCCGGAAGGAGTTGGGGCTCAGCCAACGGGAGGAAGTGGGGTGGCTGACAGGAGCCGCTGGAACAGCCACGGGGCCAGCCGGGCGGTGAGGAAGGCAGGGAGCAGCCGGCAGGGGTTGGGGTGCGGAGCTCGGTTTTGGGGACATGCGGTCGGACTGAATGTGGACACTGATATTCAACTAGAATTCAAAACACGGTCATAAAGGCAGTAGTTGGTCACCAGTGTCTAACACGATGGATGTGGAGGCTGCTCGTGCTGTACAGCGAGGACACGGGCCGGTTGGGAAGGTGACAATGTCCGTCTTTGGAGACAATTGACACCACGTCTGTTTTCCCGACTGTCGTGGCATCACTGCTCGCCAGTCCGGCCGCCTCCCTGGCTTCCTCGAGCTTGTCCCCGATGCTCGCTCATCATCGAAACGGGACAGTGCTGTCTTTTTCTTGTAAAGCGATCGCGCCCTCGGAAGACCCCGGGGCGGAGAGCTCCCGCCCGCCCAGGCGGACGGCTGATCCGCGGGAGCCGGGAGGGGACGACTGTGTCGTTTCAAGGCTCCACGCTCACGGCGATTTGCAAGGCGGCGCAGACGCCAGCACAGTGGCCAGCGTCACGTGAGCCCCCGACCTGCCTCCGTCCTGCTTTCACGGTGCCCAAGCTGGCTCGGCCGCCTGGCCGCCTCCACGTCCCTCTTGCACCCCCGGAGTTTAAGTGGATTCGTGAATAGGGTGTCAGAGACAAACGCGCTCTTGGGAAAAATATTGGGGGTTCCTTAATCATAACATCAG
>NW_011902427.1:0-1169 GCF_000151845.1 Pteropus vampyrus | reverse complement strand
TGGGGAAGGGGAAGAAGCCTGAGCTGGGACCAGGTGGGGACCAGAGCATGTGACTTGGCACAGGGTGGGCTCTGGGGAGGCAGCTCAGCAGCGGCCCTGTGGCAGGGAGGGGGCGGAGCGAGCCCACCAGAATAGCCCCGAGCCTCAGGGTTCTAAGTCAGCGCTGAGTAGAACCTGAAGGTGTCTCCCCAGAGGCAGCTCGAGTAGCAAGGGCAGCACAGAGTGGGATAGGACAAGGACCTCCATGTGACAGGTGGGGCAAGCTGCAGGTACAGGTGTGGCATCCTGTGGGGCTGCTCTAGGAAAGACACACGTGGGACTGGACAGGTGGACTACAAAGCAGGGACGTTTCTCGCCCATCCCAGGGGGAGTGGGGCCAGGCAGGGCCACCGGACAGCCGGACCTGGAGAGCAGGGTCCAGGCCACCTTCCGTGCACCGAGGCCACCAGGAGAGGAAGAAGGGACTGTGAGAGGCCTCGGGGAGTGACCTGGGAGCCACCGCCACGGCTGCAGCACGGGTCTCCAGGGAGACCAGGCAGCTTGGCGCAGCATCTCGCCTGTAGCAGAATCACCTGAGTTGCTCGTTATAAAGGCCCCTTTGCAGCCGCCACGACCCAGGCCTCCCAAACTCCAGGCACAGGGCCTGTCCAGGTGTCTCTGGTACACTAACATTTGAGAACCGGGGGGACCAGCATGAGCCTCGGGGTCATGTCTAGGTCAAGGTCTCCACCAGGCACTCAGTGCTTATCTGTCTTGTAAACTGACCGAAGCCTCGGGGTCCTTGTACGTAAATGAGGAATAGCGACTATCAATAGGTACCTCGTAAAATTGCTGTTATCTTAAGAACACGCGCTTGTGCTTAACACAAGGCCAAGCAAATGGTGAACAAGCAAAACATGTTTTTACTATTATTACTATTATTATTATTACCAGCGGCTTAATTCCAATCCCTGCCACACAGGGGTGTGGGGGCAACACAGGTACGTCTACTCACTCTCTCTCTCTCTCTCTCTCTCTCTCCCCCTGATACTCAGGCAGAGTGACAGTTGAGGTTCGGCGGTAGCCAAGGGCTCCAGCCCAGAGGAGCTGCGGAAGACAGACGAAGGAACAGGAATGGTCACACCAAGCCCGAGCCTTCCAGACCCTCAGCCCTCCAGCGAGAGAGGCTT
>NW_011902426.1:0-2256 GCF_000151845.1 Pteropus vampyrus | reverse complement strand
CAAAATGCATCAGTAGGAGATTAAGTAAATTACCACTCAGTTCCGAAATAAAGCACGACGCAGCAATGAAGGAGGGTGCTTGAGATCCTCATTATGAAAACATTCATGATATAATCAATGTAAATAGCATGTTAGGTAACAGTTTACATTTTAAATGAGACGTGTACATCTGTCTGAGGAGTAAGATTATAGAAGGCATTGGCTTTCCTTACTGTCTTCACGTTCCACAACAAGAAAATATTATTTAAAATTAGAACTTTTTACATCGAAGCGGGGGAAAGCTGCTGCAAAAACTTAAATATGTTTGAAGAGAAGAACGTCGAAGTATTTATTGCTCATAAGGAGGAAACGCTGCATTTTAGGGGGGCCTCGCTCAGCTTTCAAAGGGTGAAGCAGCTCTACCCTCCGAATATTGGGTATTTAACGATCCAGAAATCTGTGTTAATGAAAAACCTGCTTCGAAATCAAGACTGAAGTAGATGGTGGCCTCGGCCCCTTAAATCATCAGAGCCATAACCTGAAGTTAAAGCCGAAAGAATCGCCGCGGCGACCCCCTCTCAGAAGGCCTTCCTGTAACCTCCCCTGCCCCCACCCCGCCAGGAAGTGGAGCCGAGCTCATGTCACACAGTCGTTTCGGGGACTCTCATTTCTTTTCCTTCCAGCATCTCTAGTTTGTGCGGAGATCGGGTGCTGCTCACTTAAGGTCTGTGTCTGTGGAGCCATCATTGAATGTGGAAAGAAAGTGTAGGCTTCCGTGGAGAATGTTCCTCAGTGTCGCTGTGTGCCAGGGACAGGGACCTGCGGGCACCCGCTGTGTGACGCCTGTCTCCACGTGGCCCCCGCGGACTGTCAGGCCAGCCCCAAAGCAGGCGCTCTGCACGAGCGCATCTTTGACCGAAACTCTTTCTCCCCGGGCCGTGGAAAGGAGTAAACAGTTGGTGAACGCTCAGGAGAGAATGGACAGAAATCGATGAGCAATTGCACGCGTGGCGTAGGGAAGGGAGGGTGTGCAGGCCAGTGTGTGGACACGAAAGGCCAGAACAGCAATGCCTTCGCTCGGCAGAGGGGACCCTAAGGACGGAGCAAGACCTTGCCCCTTAGAGCGGTGGTCAGGGACGTGGCTTATTGTGGGTGTGGTCCTGAGACTCTCAGAGGAGGGTGGACATTTGGGCCTGACAGGATCTAGTTTGGATGTGACCTGGGGAGGGTTATCACATGGAACCGAGTGTGGCATTTTCTACGGGAGCCGTGGGTATTTGCGGCCGACTGGTACAGCAGTGTCTGGGGGCTGGGGGCTCGAGAGCCTGGGCAGGGCGGAACACGGCAAGGCCGTGGCCATGGCTTTGAGAGTATCTGAATAGCTGTCACGACCCAAGGCCGCATCAGAGCTTCGCGTGAATTCTGGGTGGGATCCTAGTGGGGACGCCTGTGGCCTCCAGGCTCCCTCCCAAGCCCCATTCCCTGTCCTGCCTAGTTTCTGTCTCCTTGAAGTGGCACGCCTCTTTGCCAGGAGCAGATCAGAGACTATGACCCTCCTTCAAGTCCCGGGCATCATTTTGGGACCACGAGCATCAGAACAACCCGGGGAGCTTATTAAAAACGGCAGACAGACCCCTGCCCCCACTTCTCCCTGCTGAATCAGAATCTCCAGCTGCGGGGCCTGGCAATCTGTATTGTTAACACATTCCTCAAGGAGCTATATTCGTACTTGAATCGGGCCATTATGAAGCTATCGAGGAAATCCCTGGCCTCATGAAGCTATTTCAATTTAGATTAATTTAAACAAAATTGAAACTTTAGTTCCTGGTGGCACACTAGCCACAGGCCAAGTGCTCAGTAGCCACAAACAGCTACAGGAACATTTCTGTCATAGCAGGAGTTTCCGTTGAACAGCTCCGGGAAGGTAGGGGACAGCCAGCTGCCAGATCCATCCAGCTTGAGGTTTCTGTCTCAGCTGATGCATCACCTCAGGGACTGTTTCCTGGAGGGAGAGATCACACCTCTTACGGCTGCCTGATTCCCAAGGCTTCCCACAGCGTGATCAGCTCCCACCTCTGCCTCAGGGAATGGGGGAACCGGCGGGGCCACCTCTGCTGGGTGACAAGTAGGGAAGGGACAGTAGGAAGTTCTCTAAGCGTGACTGTGGACTCACGGAATTGATGCAGACTCCACAACAGCAGCCATCATCTAGGGCAACCGCCTTCCAGTTTGAGTTACTATCTCTCAGCCTTAACATTGAAGACTTTTCTAATTGGA
>NW_011902425.1:0-1960 GCF_000151845.1 Pteropus vampyrus | reverse complement strand
TCTTTAAACATGAGTGCTTTTGAAAATTTCAAAATAAAAAGTTCAGAAAAAAAATGTCTCTCATGTTAACCTCCAATTAATTCCACTGAATGAACACCATTTCAGTTTGGCCTCCCTGCAGTCTTCCCTAAAATTCCTGAGAAATGACTAAAATCACGACTCCAAGTACCTTTCTGTGTGACAGAAGTTCTGGGTAATATTGTTGCTGGGATTAGCCGCTTTCACATGTGAGAGATGCTCAGAATCCAGACACTGGCTTAATAGAATCTTTAATGTCTGCATCAGAACATTTAAAGTTTTGACGTAGGCATCAAATGGAACACAGAACATTTGAAGTTTTGATGTAGGCATAACTAATCTTTTATTTAGTCTTTCTTGAATGGTCTTAAAGTTGCATTTCAGGTTAAGTGTACACATTTATCTCTCAAGTTAAACTATAGGGAAAAAGATATGACTTACTATCTTTGTTTTCCATGAAACCCCAGCATACAGTAAAACCTAATTAAACTTTAAAATTAAACGGAAAACAAAAGCACTATAATGGAAATTTTAAATTAAGATTTATAAAATTTTGAGCATGATATGAAAATTGCTTATAAAATGAGTATGCCAGAAGCTCAATTATGGTACTGCCAAGGTGACTTAATCATTTGGAAATTATGTGACAAGAATTAGTACTCTTATTGATAATCACATCACATTCACAGTTCAATCGGATTAATCTGAGTGCTAGAGATAAAAAAAAAAATCAGAGATGAAGGAGTTATCGTTCCTACCTTTCAGAAGCTCATAATTTAAAGGGAGAGCTAGACAATATACAAGCATCATAATACAGTGCAAGAAATTTAAAAATAAAGAAGAAAGTGAGGGTCGTAAGGGAGCCATTGACTTTGACAAGAAGGTGGCATCAAGGAAGCGTTCATGAAGGAAGAAACGTTTGAAATACTATTCTCTTTTTAAAAAGAGAATAGTATTTCTTCAAATAGAAATAAGCAGAGCATTTTAGTCAAAAGAATGAGTATGAAGAAAGGCCTGGATATAAAGCACATATGACTCTTGAACAACATGGGTTTGAACTGTGTGGGCCCACCTATATGTGGCTCTTTTTCAATAAATATACTGCAAAATTTTTTTGAGATTTGCTACAATTTGGAAAAAACTCAGATGAACCTTACCATTTTCTCAACAACATTTTCTTTTCTCTAGCTTCCATGACTGGAAGCACACAGTAAATACTACACATGCTGTGTACTGTAAGTCCATCGACTGTTATCGGTGAGGCTCCGGTCAACAGCAAGCTGGTGGTGGGTCAGCAGCCCCAAACCCTGCGTTGTCCAAGGGTCAAGTGTGCATTTAAACCCCAAGACAAGGGGAAATCTCCAGTGTAATTGGAGTATAGGGCAGGAGACAGGCTGATGCTAAGGAATCCGCACAAGGACTTTGAGAAACAATATAAATACAAATCAATGTTACGTGGCAGTCTGTGCTTATTATGTAGATAAATAAAAATAAAATTACCTACAAGAGAATTCATAAGAATACTGGGTGACCTCCTAGACCCCGTGGATAGGATGCACAGGGCTGCCGACGCCACCCCGGGGATGAAGCTGGGCCTCAGGGATAAATGTGTGTGGGGGTTCACATCATCAGCATTCTTTCCATCCAGTTCTCATTTTTGATCCTTTCAATATATCCGCTTCATTCTTCTCTCACTGAAGACTGCCTTCTCCCATGGCTGGAAATGTGGCTTCCACCCCTTGTAAGACTGACATATTTCAGCTTTCGCCACTGAGAGAGGATGGCCCTCTTTGTCTCCAGTTTAAAAGTCCTGGGAAGAACTCATTGGCTAGGGCTTGTCCAGACTTTCTTCCCCGCAAAATCAATTATTGTCTTGGGTCAGGATCATGATCACATGAGCTTATAGCAGTTCCATGAGGAGCTATGTGGACAGTATAGGGAG
>NW_011902424.1:0-2279 GCF_000151845.1 Pteropus vampyrus | reverse complement strand
AACATGTTTGGCTGAGTATAATTCAATTTATAAATCTTCCAAAGAAAACAAACAATATAACTACCAGAATTGTTTTCCCTTAAAATAGATCTACTGTGGAGACAACTGAGAAAAACATAAAACTTTAAAAATAAACTCATTATCTCCTTTAGAACAACATACACATATATATACACCTAAATAAATATTTCTTTCCATTTCTTCCTCCTACCCACTAAGCCCCCAACCACCTCTAACAATGAAAGAATTAAAAATTAATAATAGATGGTTTTTGAAGTTGGTAATTTATAACTTTTACAAAACCATTGACTGTAATTAATTTTGCATTATCTTCAATGTATTTATTAATTATAGTTTGTGGGATTTAATTTAGTTGCTTTGACAAACATAGTTTTATTTTAGCAATGTCTGTACACATTTGCCTTCCTCTATACTTCTTTAAGAGCAAGAAACCATATCTTATTCGTTATTCTATTATCCACTAGACTTATGTAGTCATTCAGTAAGTATTTGCTGGACTTAATGTAGTAGAAATACATAAAACAAAATACACTTGAGTCTAATAGTTAACAAAAATTAGCATGTGTAATGCATACATTTTACATCTCTGAAATCAGAATTCACCTTTAAATTATATTTGGCAACATTTTTCTTTCTCTGTGGTACATAAAGTAATACCGTATCTTATAATCTTTGACATTTTAGATTCAGTGGATAAAGTCTATAAAAATATATATTAAGAACATTTTTCTCATGCTATTTAGTAAGTAGAAGCAATATGATGATCATGGATCTCTGCAATTATATAAAAATGTGAGGAGGTAACCCCTATAGATGGCGCCCCTACTCTATCAAATCAGTGTGTGAGGTCTTTAAGAGCCAGAACTTCATCTTTGTATTTCTGGTATGTGCTCCCTAGGGGCTCAATAAAAATGAGCTATATGAATCAAAACATTTACTCTAGGAAAGGGTATGATTAGGGGAGAGGGGATAATCCTTCTTGTAAAGGAAGGAAACAAATTATAAAAATAAGTTAACTTAAGGAAATAAAGAAATAGAATTATTCTATTATTTAAAGATAATAGATCTACACCTTACTAAAGATTCGTACTG
Source organism: Pteropus vampyrus (assembly GCF_000151845.1). Taxonomy (NCBI): domain Eukaryota; kingdom Metazoa; phylum Chordata; class Mammalia; order Chiroptera; family Pteropodidae; genus Pteropus; species Pteropus vampyrus. The sequence goes on along the minus strand of NW_011902424.1, from coordinate 1,166 downwards.
TTAAACAATATTTACCATAATGTGTTCCATGGAATACTAGTTGCATAGGATACTAATTGGAGTTATTCCTTAGATTAAGTAGATTTCTAGGCAAATAAATTTGGGAAATAAGTAAAACAAAATTAACCAACTTCTTCACTGGCAAATTTTGTCAGTATATTTAATATTCTACCATTGTGAATTTCCAAAAACAGGGATAGAGCATCCATTTCTCAAAATTGTTTGGAACAGAAAACTTTTTCTTTGGGGGTGGGGGGCAGGTGGGATCCTCTTGAGAGATTACATTTCACAGAACAGACTTAAGGTAATATGTATATGCAGAATTTTGATTTAAATGGCCTATCCATGAAAAATAGAAGCAAGATAACATGAAAAAAAGAGAAAGACTATATTCTGAGAATAGTATATATAACAGGGTTTCAAAAAGTAGCATTTTTAAAGGCTGAAAAGAATATAATTCAAATTAATCTTGTTAAGGAAAGAATTCAAATCAATTTTGTTAAGAACACATTAATAAAATCTAAAGATTCAAAATTTGAAAGCCTTTATGATTCATTTGGGACACACACACACACACACACACACACACACACACACACACACACACCCCCAAGGTACACATATAATACTTGGTTAATAATCTATTTTCCAACAAGCCAAAATAAGAAAAACTAAGTAGTGAGCATTTGGAGGCAAAACCACTTACATTATTAACTGGTAGATCATTAGGAAAATTTCCTCTAAAAACTTAAATTGAAGTCAGTCATTGTATATCACTGGCTTCAGTGTTTCTTAGTATAAAAGGGCGAAACTGAGAGAAACCACAGGTGGATTTTTGCAAACCCATATGACTAGGTAGAAAAGTAGCAAAGAAACAGCAATGTGGACAAATAACAGAGTGTTTCAACTGGAGAAAAATATTCCTAATTGTAGGAAGTCTCCCTGACTAACAATTTGCACATACAGCACTCAGCCACCTGCACATGTTAACAACAGATAACAGGAGAGCAACACTAAAATGGAACTGTTAGTTTAGTCTCTTGACGTGCTCCAGATAAAGCAATCCCTGGCCCCATCTTTGGGCTGACTTCAAGCTTCTTTTCCAAAGAACAGTTTTGAAGAATAACACTTACATGGTTGTAAAGATTCAGGACACTTTTTTTTTT
>NW_011902423.1:0-1516 GCF_000151845.1 Pteropus vampyrus | reverse complement strand
AAATATTGATTAAATCCATCTGGTCTAGTGTGTCATTAAGCCTACTGTTTCCTTGTTGATATTCTGTCTGGAAGATCTGTCCATTAGTATCAATGGGGTGTTAAATTCCTCTACTATGAGTATATTATTATCAATCTCTCCTTTTATGTTGGTCAGTAATTGCTTTATGTATGTAGGTGCTCCTATGATGGGTGTGTATATATTTACTAGAGTTATGTCCTCTTGTATTGATCCCTTTATCATTATGTAATGCTCTTCTTTGTCTCTTATTATAGCCTTTGTTTTGAAGTCTATTTTGTCTTATATAAATATTGCTACCCTGGCTTTTTTTCATTTTCATTTGCATTGAAAATCTTTTCCTATTTTTTTACTTTCAGTCTGTGAATGTCATTTGATCTGAAGTGGGTCCCTTGTAGACAGCCTATGCATGGGTCTTATTTTCTTATCCATTTAGCTACCCTATGTCTTTTGATTGGAGAATTTAATTCATTTACATTTAAAGTGATTATTGATAGGCACATGGTTTTTGCCATTTTATTATTAATATTTATGGGGGCGGGGGTTGCCTCTTCTTCTTTTTACAGGAGTCCCCTTAACAGTTCTTGTAATATTGGCTTGTTGGTGATGAATTCCTTAAGCCTTTCCCTGTCTGGGAAGCTCTTTATCTCACCTTCCATTTTAAATGATAGCTTTGCTCTGTAGAGTTCTTGGTTGTAGATTCTTATTTTTCATTACTTTGAATACTTCTTGCCAGTCACTTCTGGCTTGCAAATTTTATGTTGAAAAATCAGCAGATATTCTTATAGGAGTACCCCTGTAAGTAACTAGCTGCCTTTCTCTTGCTGCTTTTAAAATTCTCTGGTTTTAACCTTTGGCATTTTAATTATGATGTGTCTTGGTGTGGGTCTGTTTGAGTTTCTCTTGCTTAGGACTCTTTGTGCTTTCTGGACTTGTATGTCTAATTATTCTGCGAGGTTAAGGAACTTTTCTGTCATTATTTCTTCAAGTAGATTCTCCATCCTTTACTCTTTTCTTTTTCTGGTACCCCTATGATGTGGATATTGGGACACTTGATGTTGTCCCAGAGGTCTCTTAAACCAGTGGTCTCCAACCTTTTTGGCACCAGGTACTGGTACTCCTATGAGAATCTAATGCCCAGTGATCTGAGGTAAAGCTGAGGAGGTGATGTTAGCGCTGAGGAGTGGCTGCAAATGCAGATGAAGGTGTGCTCGCTTGCCTGCCTCTCACTTCCTGCTGTGTGGCCCAGTTCTTAACAGGCTTCAGACCAGTACTGGTCCATGGTCCGGGAGGTTATAGACCCCTGTCTTACAATATCCTGTTTGTTTTTTTTTTTAATCTCTCTCTCTTTTTTTTTTTCTGTTCTGATTGGGTGTTTTCTGCTACTTTGTCTTCCAACTTGCTGATTGGACCTTCTGCTTTATCTACTGTTGATTCTTTCTAGTGTATTCTTCATTTCAGCTGTTATATTTTTCATTTCCAACTGTTTTTTTTTTTT
>NW_011902422.1:0-2054 GCF_000151845.1 Pteropus vampyrus | reverse complement strand
AGAGAGGGCACTTTCCACCTGGGAAATTCATCTCCTGCTTTCAGAGGGAGAGGCAGAGAGGTCAGAGTGCTCTTCTTATACTAGCGGTTTCTTAAACAACCTTAATTCAAAATAATCAATAAACCATTATGGCATATTTTTGGGCAGCCTGCCCTGGGTTGCAACCGTTCCCACTTCTGAAGCTTCTCTGGAAGTTTCACATATTAAAAGCTGGTCTGGAGGCTGTGAAGAGAGAGAACGAGTTAGAAGCCGAGCGGTAAGACATCTGCAAATAGAGAAAATAACATAAATTAGAATGAAGTTGAACAAACAGAAAAGAACAAACCAGATCACATTTCCCCAAACCCCGTTAGACCAATCTCCCATCCCTGGGAAGAGGTCCATCCAATAAAATGTCTTCGTTTCATTTATCATATGGAAAATACTAAGGCTTTCTTTTAACAGCTTTACGTTAAATGCTACATACCCCATCTGGTTTGCCCAGAAGTGACGTTTCTCGCCGATGGCACAGTGGATCCTTTCTGGGAAGTCAGTCTATCTAAGGCACTACGGTTTGGGAGTACGACAGAGGCTAAGCTGTTAACTCCTAACTGAAGTGTTCCCAAAGGTTGCACCGTGGCGTGGAACTCTTGTTCCGTTTCCATGGAGATATGAGATCACTTTTTCCAATTCAGTCTTCAAAGCTTGGAAATAAGAAAGGTCCTCAGAGTTGAGAAGAATTTGGAGCTGTGATACACAAGCAAATTTTCTACAATCTCACGATTGGAACACTGATGTGACACACAACCTTACAAACAAAGGAGCCCAAACGTGAAGCGTGGCTGGCATTTAGATGAGCATTTAGTGACAGAAGGAGACAGGTGTCCAAGCCCACATCATCCTGACCGTATGGGTGAGAGTTTTTAGGTGTTTTATTGCCACATAAAATAGAAGGACCGGCATGGTTTACAGAGAAAGCCGGAGTGGGATCCACAATTCCCAAGATGTGAAGCATTTCGTGATTCGCGTTAGTCTTCATCTAGCTCCGTGTCCTCCACGTCCTCTCCGTGAGAGCAGGAGAGACTGTCAGGTAGCTGGCACGGAAGGTCAGGGCTCTGGTTTTGTCAGCCACAGAACTCGGTTCTGTCACCTAGCCACTAGGTTCAGATTTGTGTCCCCCACACAGAGTCTGTGGTATCACTCAGAACACTTGGTGATGTGGCAGACACTTGGGGCCCAAAAAAACGAGTGCTAGAGTCACTGTCAAGCTCCTTAAGAGGTCTGAAGATGGCCCCGTGGACTCGAACCGCAGGGTTTGACCGCAATGTCCTCACATGCCACCGCGGAAAAGTGCGGCATCACGTCTGTGTGCCATACAGAGAGGAAGTCGCTTTCACCTATGTCACGCCTCTCTAGAGTCTTCCCCGTGCCCAAATAACTCGCCACAATCGGAGGCAGCCTCCTGCTTGTCTCGTCGTGGAAGCCGTTCCTGTCTCTCACCCGCCTGCCCCGCGCTGGGGAAGGAAGACTCTCTGGTTCTTTGGCACCTTCGAGATGTCAACACAACCAACAACGGGAATCATGAGTTAAAGTGGCCAGAGTCTGGTAGGTGGACGTCGGGGACTGTCTATCTGCGTGTGACCTGCTGAAGGGAGGTCAGGAAGAGCGAGAGGCAGGTGGAGGAGAGCGAAGCCTCGGATGCGGATCGCGCTCCGCAGTCGGCTGGCCGACGAGGGCTGCCGCGCGCGGGCACCTGCCCGGCGGTAAGACGAGGCGGCGCTTCGCTGCCCCCGTGTCGTTCTGCGCGCGCACATGCACGTTCTGTTGTCGTCGTCGTCGTTCACGTGGGAATAAGCGAAAGTAAAGCTCCTTGATCTGTGATCTTGGGGAAAACAGCCCGCATCACCCGACCATCTGCGTTTGGCCCTGGAGATCCTTATTTCAAGGTCACCTCTGGGGACCGCCTTGCGGTCGTCCTGAGAGAGATGGCCCGCGTGAACTCCGGCGTGGTGCGGAGGAAGTTAGGGGATTTTTTTGGATTTTGATCGCAGTGTCTGTGGTCAGCTGCGCCTCAG
>NW_011902421.1:0-2086 GCF_000151845.1 Pteropus vampyrus | reverse complement strand
CGTACTGCTGATGGGAATGTAAAATGGTGCTGAAACAGTCTGGTAGTTACTCGAAAGGTTAAACATAGTTCCATTTGACCTAGCAATTCCACTTTTAGGTATATACCCAAGAGAAATTAAAACATATATCCACACAAATAGTTCTAACTATATGTTCACAGCACCATTATTCATAATAGCCAAAAAGTAGAAATAACTGGAAAATTCATCAACTGGTAAATAAAATGTGGTATGTCCATACAATGGAGTATTATTCAGCCATTAAAAAAATGAATAAATACTAATACCTTATATGACATCTCTAGATTAGGCAAATCTATAGAAGGGAGAGGTAGATCAGTTGTCCCAAATGTGGGAACTATGGAAGAGAGGGACTTAGGGGGAAACAGGCAGTGACTGCTAATGAGCATGGGCTTTCTTTTGGGGGTGATGATAATGTTCTAAAATTGTGCTGATGGTTGCACAACTCTGAATATACCAAAAACCACTGAATTGTACACTTTCAGGGATAAATTATATTTCGATAAAGCTGTTTTTAAAAATATTTACTGCAGCATTTTTATGAGTCTGATAATAAAACTAACACTCTAGTCCAAAAGCAAAGTCTGTTTTGCCTTGCCTCAAAGAAATAATCCATTTAAAAAGACTCACTTTTTCAGCTATGCATGTTTCTTGTATTTTGCCACACATATGAAAGTGAAAGATAATATATTTACATTTTGTTTTTGACACAGGTTTTGAAAAACTTTTGCTTCTATAGAAGTACATTAAGTGTACGCCAAGGTTAAAAAATAGAAAAGGAATACAAAAAGAATAAAAATTTCATACTTCATTGAGTGTACAAATATCATCTGAGTTAGAATAAGCCAGTTGACTAAATTAATTCCAAATAATGAAATATTGGAAGAATCTAGAAATAGAATGAATCTGAACACTTCATTTCCAATTTTCCAGGTAAAGAAACTGAGTCCATGATGGCAAATACATGTAAGCTCACTTCACAATGTTTTCTAAACAATGAGAAACATATGTATCATTCGCATGTCTGCATATGTATATGTACATATGCATATATGGATATCTACATATGTATCTATCTCTGTACACACACACCTACCAATGCATGCTTTATACGCATCTTTTTTTTTAATTTTTTATTTTTTTTATTTTTGGGCATCTTGATTTTTAAAAATTTAAACATTAAATCCAATTTTCCCTAGACTCACTGGCTGATTTTCATGTCCTAATAGGGTATTTCTACAAATTTTTCCAAAAAGCCTAAAAAGACTGAAGCAAATTCAACACCCAACAAACCAATTTCCACAATTCAAGTGACTCCTGCAATTAGGATGAATTTACTGCAGTAGTCTGTGAATCAAAAAACCCCATTTTCTGAGCAATCTCAGGTAAACTACTTCTTTAAAATGGTCTTTGATTTCCTTAATTGCAGAAAAACAAAAAAGGATACAAAAACTGATTAAATACTATCTGTTATGGGCTGGGAGCATCGTAATGGAAAAGTACTTCAGAAATAAACACAAAATAGCACAAAAGAAACACACAAAATACATATAAAATGAACAACTAAATTTAGAAAAGATTGTTGAAAAGATTATAAGGCTCTATGAAAAATAGCCACTGTTCTAACGACCACTATAGAACACCATCTGGAGGTTTCTCAAAAAATTAACAATAGATATACCTTCTGACACAGCAATTGCACTTCTGGGTATTTATCCAAAGAAAACTGAAACAATAATTCGTAAAGATCTATGCACCTCAATATTCGTGGCAGCACAATTTACAATAGCCAAGATATGGAAGCAACCTAAATGCCCCTCAATAGACGACTGGATAAAGCCATTAAAAAAAAATGAAATCCTACCATTTGCAACAAAATGGATGGACGTTATTATGCTGAGTGAAATAAGTCAGACAGAGAAAGATAAATACCATATGATTTCACTTATATGTGGAATCTAAAGAACAAAAAGAACAAACTAATCAAAAAATAGACTCACAAATATAGTGGACAATTTGGTGATGGAGATAGGGGAGGGGGTTGAGGGCCTGAGACAATTGAGTG
>NW_011902420.1:0-2040 GCF_000151845.1 Pteropus vampyrus | reverse complement strand
TCTGGGAGTACACTTTCTGAATCTTGTGAAAGCTGCACTTTTTGCATCCTCTTTGGGGACGCCTCTTGTGTCCATGGTTAGGCCATTAAAAGAATTATTGGTTTGGATCGCTGTTAATATTATTATATCATTGAAAATCATTATCAACTTTTATATTTGAAAAAAATTTAGAGAGCTCTCTTTCTAAACAATTGTCTTATTAATACCTATGGAATAGTCAAATTGAAAAGATCATATGAAGGAGCGTGGCATCCAGCCTTAGGGACTCTCTTAAGAATAAATTGCAAAGCCCTTTTGCCTCCCCTGTCAGAAGATCCTACCAGATTTAGAGAAGAGTTAGATCAATGGCCATTCACAACCACATTTGCAGAGGTCTTGATTGGCTGCTCAGCGGTGTTCATCCCATTCATGATTGCACCGTAGTCATCAGACAAGCCAGACAGGGAAACCCACCTCACAGAGGAAGCAGATGACCAGAATTTCTCCTAGGCCCTCCTACAAATAATCAGGAAATGGATCAGCTAGAAGCTGATGTTCAGGGGCTGAGAGAAGCAATAATAGAGGCTTCCCCATCTAACATGCATTTGCACACTCAAAAAGGAGAGCATTTGAAGGCCATCGTTGAAGACTTTACAAAGGTATATTGCATTAAACCCTGAAATTTCCAAACACGGGAATCTTGATTTCTATCTTAGTTGGAATGGAAGTCTCGTCCCTGATATAAAGAAGCAAATTGAAAGTGATGTAGTTGGATGAGGTCAGCTTATGGTTCAGGCTCACCCAATTCCTTGAGGAATTGGAAACAACTGTCTTTGTCTTACAAAATTTTACAAAAATGAGCAATCCAAGACTACCTATCCTTAACAATCTCAAAAGCTCCCCTCTTCATCTCAAAATGCTTGTAGACATTGTAACAGATTAGGACCTTGGAAACAGACTTGTCCTGCACTTAAGAAAAGGAAAAAATTAAATAGTAATGATCCTAGGTATCTGATAATACGATAATATGCAAATGTACCCCAGAACTCCTTGGAGAAAACTTAGGTACAGTCTGTGTGCCTTTGATATGTATATTTTCTAGCGTTATCTTCTCTAGGACCTGAGAACCATCTCTTTGAAATGCAAACTTTAAGGAGATAATTCTCATCAAAAGGAAAAAAGGAACTATTTATTTGAAATTGAGCAGAAGAAAAAAATTGTGCCTTCTTCACAAATATTGGTTAAAAAAGCTTTAGCCGAGTAGGTAAATTTAACTTATTTCATCTGCCAGAAACAATTTAGATCCAACTGTTCTTGTACAAATTAGTGAGTTTTGTATTATTGTACCTAATTAATGGCTAAAATTTTATGATAGCCATAAGGTCTCTGTTTGCTTCTGTCTGTATGTTTATGTATGTACATATAAATATATGTTGTAGATGTGTGATATTTTTCTACTTCCAGGTGGTATAGCCAAAATTAATTTGTAAAAGAGCTCTATTTCAGTTGGCTTAAATATATATGCTTATATGAAATAATATTTCTAGACTCTCTGAAATATCAAAACTAACCCAAATGTTTTCTAAGTTCACATGATCTGGGAAAATATTCAGTAAATAAGAGCTAGTTTAAATTGGTTTAATTAGGTATGTTTTCAGAGTTGTCAGAATGTAGACATACAACTTTTATTCTACCTGGGTTTATTAGTCAAACAGGTTCATGTTACCTCTGTTACAAAATTTGTCAGTAAGGAAAATAACAGAATGATGATTAACTTTGTTTAATGTCTGATGAAATTTTCAGAAGTAATCTATGATTTTTAAGAACAAATGAATTAAATAGAGGTAATTAAATAGAGGTTATATAAACTTTTTAACAATTATGAAATTTTATAATGTATGTCTACTTTAAAATAGCTTCCAAATGTTTTTGGTAACTTCAAACCTTAAAGTTTTGCTCAGGTAACTTAAATGATGTAAATTCATTGAATATTTAGATCATTTTCAAATAAGAAACTGAAACAATTATTAAATAAAGTTTTATCCACTCTTGGCTTCTTAT
>NW_011902419.1:0-3104 GCF_000151845.1 Pteropus vampyrus | reverse complement strand
CCAAAAGAAATGTGCTATGGGAAAGTAAATCCAATCAAAACCCAGAGTTGGTGATGTGTATGGGAAACACAGACACAGTCTTTAAAACCATGGAAAATAAAAAAAAATTTGTTAAGAGCATGAGTGAAAAAGAGCAGAGTATTGAGTACAGAACTTGAAATGTAGAGAGGGAAGAAGGGCCAGGGAAAGAAACTGGAGAGGGATCATTGTCATGTGGCAGGAAAAAAAATTGGCAGCATGTCATAGAACCCAAAGGAGGGGAAAATGGACTTGTTAACACTGGACATCACAAAATAAAAAGAAAGTAAGGACTGAGAAGAATCCATTACACTTGACTAGTGAGAGGTGGTTATCGATATTCAATAATATCTGTAGGATGGCAGTTTGGAAGCTAGAAAATAGATATAAAAGAGCCCAGCAGAGAAGACATCATATGCGAATGAAGTTACAGAGGAGGAACTTGAAAGAACTTTGAGGAGGATATTTGAATCAATAATATACTGAGGTGAAGACCTGGGAAATTAGATTATTCATGTTAGATGATTTTTTTTTTTAAGTAGAAATTGGATAATACGTGAGTAGTGGGTAAAGGGGCCATGGAATGAGGAGTTAAATAAGAGAGCTGTGAAGGAATGGTCTTGAATCTCGAAAAATAAAAAGAGCAAGGTTAGAGCACACTATGTGACTTTACATTGTGAATTTATAAAGATTTGGGTGTTCTCTTTTGTCCTTCAGCTTATGTCATAAACAATGAAGTAAAAGAAACCTGTGATGGTTACTTAGGGTCAATATGGGTTTACTCAGTAAAAGTTAGTAAGAGCGATAGTTATTGTTGAGGTTGTTGGGGAAAAGAAAGGAATCAAGTATAGCCAGGAGGAATAGTTCGAATTTGTTGAGTAAGACTACTGGTAAGCTGGATTTGATGGAGATACTTAAAGGGTAGGAGATAAATGGTTAGTACATAGCCATGGTTGAGGAGGGTGGTCCTTGAGAGAAGATATAGCACTTCTGGTGTGTGTAATGACGATGGAAATGAATCGTCATGAAAGTCAAGACCTTTGAGCTTGAAAGATAGTCATATGGATGTTGACGTGACCAAGAGTGAATTTAGGGTCAAGACAGAGAGGAGAAAAATAAAGAATTGCTAAAATAAATGAATTCTGGGAATCATAGGAAACTATAGAAAAGACTTGAAGAATATTTGAGCAGTTTTCCTCCAGTACAGTTCAGCAAATGAAAGGCTTTCGTCCACTGCGTTAATGAGTGTAGTGTGGGAGTAAAGAACAAGAGAGCATCCCTGATGATGACCAAGCAGGCAGGACCGTGCGACTCTCTCCCTCAACTTAAGGAGCTCTGTCTTTATCTCTTAATATATTGAGCTTCTGCATATTGCTTTCATTTGAAAAGTGGGTTCATGGCAAAAGAAAAGTTACTCAGTATTACACGGATGAAACAGCAAAGGGCATACTTGCCGTTAAACAGGTATTGCCAATGTGCAGAAAATACAGTACCTTGTATTTTTCCATTGCCAGAGGCTAAGCCCAGGCATAAAATTGTTTGGGCTTGAGTTTCAAACACTTGGTAGTTTTAATAGCAATAGTAAGCATTTATCGAGTTTACATGCTACTCATTGTACTATGTACTTTGTTTGCATGCATTATCTCATTTGGTCTTCACGGTAACACTTCAGGGTGGTCTTTTTATTACCATTTTACAGGTGAGCAAAGTGAGATTCAGGGCCATGGTTTCCAGAGTCATAATGTCAAGGAATAGGGATGCTGGGACTTGAAGTTGGATATTTGTCTTCAAAGTCTGAGCTCTTGATCATTACTCTCTCTCTATATATAAAGCTATTGAATGTTAATATCTAACATTTTCTGAATTTCTAAATTCTTTTACATCAAAGAGCAATAATTTTAAACATTAAAAAATCATGACACCTTTCAAAGTGATATATAAAATAGATAAAAATCAAAGCTGCTCTGATCGAGCTGGTTATAGGAAACCTACCCTTCATCCTGACTCCTTTTGCTCTAAAGATATCTGTAGGAAATCTACAGTTCCTTTGAGATATTCTGAAAACTATAGCCTTAGAAATGAGAATAATATCATAGGTATAATGTAATAATATTTTTAATTAGTTCATTGGTTTTCCTTAAAGAATATCGGTCATTCAGAAAAGCATAGTTGAACTATTTTATTTACTGACTTTTTAAATTTTAAAAATGTATCACAATTGTTAACAACACTTAGTTTAAAAGACTGTTGAGTGATTTATCCAGTATAATTCATATACAAAGCTTTCTGACTTTGTTCTGCTAGTTTAAGTGTCTTAGGTTAATGCTGAAAATAAATCAAGTAGTTTACCTTCTTGTTGATAGTTTAATAGGACCACTAATATTTTATGTATATTTGATTTTGCTAATGTGGGAAAAAATTATAGTAAATAACTTTTTCTTTTTTAAAACAGGGATTGCTTGGCATTTTGTACAGAACCAGTTTTTGCCAGTTTAGCCAATGTTCTAGGTAACTGGGAAAATCTACCTTCCCCTGTGTCTCCAGACATTAAGGACTATAAACTTTATGATGTAGAAACCAAATATGGTTTGCTTCAGGTATGTATTTTTATTCATTGTGTGAAAAGAGTTCTTTTCCTTTAGAGTTGTGGTCACAAGTCCTTTGTCAGATACATGATTTACAATATTTTCTTCCAGTCTGTGGCTTATCTTATTCTCTTAACAGTATATATTTTTTAATTGTGGTAAAATACACATAACATAAATTTTACTGTCTTAATCATTTTTAAGTGTACAGGTTAGTGGCATTAAAGTATGTTCACACTGTTGGTGACCATTGCCACCATCCATCTCTAGAATTCTTTCAACTTGTAAAACTGAAGCATTACTCATTGAACAATAATCCCCATTCTCCCCTCTTCACTCCCTGGTCTCTGACAACCACGATTCTACTTTCGTTTCTACGAATATGACTACTTTAGGTACCTCACATAAGTGGAATCATACTGTATTCTTCCTTTTGCGACTGGTGTTTTCACAATGTCCTCAAGGTTCATCCATGTTGTGTCAGAATTTCCATCCTTTTTA
>NW_011902418.1:0-1474 GCF_000151845.1 Pteropus vampyrus | reverse complement strand
GCTGTGCCTTTATCACAAAATTAGCCCTCTAATCCTGTCACTTCTCCATGTTAAATATTTACCAGTGTCTCTGTAAACCACCTCAAAATTTAAGGGTTTAAAAACAAAAGGATTCTGTATCTGGCATTACAGCATAAATAGTTCTGCTAACCCACTCCCCAGTAAAGCTGGTGAAAATTATAAAAATAATATGATCATGTTAAGCTTCTGGAAATGGTCCTAAAGGCAAAAATTAGATGAAGAAACATCAATGTAAGGTAATCTAAAAATGCAATAAGGTGAATTGGTGGGATTTGAAGCAAGACTGCTGAAAACACACATCTCCCTCTCCCCCTAGCTCATAGCTAGGCGGCTTTCTTTCAGGGAGGAATAAGACTTCAGCACTTCTCATCTTGACTCCAGCTTCCTGCTACTGAGGTAAGTTTTGGAGTGAGTACTATTATGATGTGAGAGCTATTTCTTACCACCGAACTTTCGGTCATGAAAGGTAAGTTCTACCTGTGCGTGGTACACTAAGAATACTGAGGCCCTGATAGCCTGTCCTCCTGCTCAGAAGGCAGTGGTTTCACTATAGGAAAGGCAAGCCAAGAGAACAACAGATTTCTGCCTGCTCCCCTCCACCAAGAACTCAATTCCTAGAGTTGGGTGTAACTCAGAGAGAGAGAGAAAAAAAAAAAATGCTTGCCATTGTCCCTACCCCTAGCTCCAGAGCCTGAGCTCAGATATTTTTGCCTGGGAGAGAAACAGACCATAAAACAAATACCTCCTATGCTCTTCCCAAAAGAACTTAATTCACTGGCAACAAAGTATGAAGTTTTAACCTAAAGTTGCTCTTAAAAACACTGGAGGTTGTAGTGAAAGGCAATTGTAAGATCATGGATCCAATGAAGATATAGCCTGTATCAGATATACACATAGACTGTAGGCTGGGTAATTTGCAGGAGAGAACCTTAGGAATAAAACAGCTGGGAGGAGCCCTCCTGGACCAGATAAATTTGGAAAAATAACCTCAGGGACTATTCTCTCAAAGGAACCCAATTTGACTGGATTAACCTGTGTAGGAGTTTTTGTCTCAGGATAATGTTGAAAACAATACAGCAATCAATGGGCAATTAACAGAGCTTAAAAGATGGATACAGTCAGAGAAAGAGTGGAAGTCTCACAAGTATCCCTGTAATCCTGGGGTGACTGAGAGCACACCCAAAGCTGTACCTCCCTGAGGAGCAACACCAGAGTATTAACAGTTAAGAGGAAGGTGGAGATAGACTTCACTAAAATAATGACATTCACTAAACAAATATACAAGCAATTAATGATTACAAACTCTGGAACAGGAGGACCAGTACGCAGAATTGCCACAATATAGTAACCAAAATGTTCAGTTTCCAACAGAAAATTATGAAGTCTGCAAAGAAATAGGAAAGTATAATCCATACTATGGGAGGTGTTGGGGGGATGGGCAGGCAACAGAAAC
>NW_011902417.1:0-1005 GCF_000151845.1 Pteropus vampyrus | reverse complement strand
TTGCAAAAATAAAATGAGTGGTATCTAGGCCAGGATCATATTCATAGAAAGTGCTTGATAAATGGTACTGGTAACAGAGTTATTTATATTATATGTAAAGTTCCTAGTACAAGCTAAGCCCACAATAGTTGCTTTATAAATCATAACTATTACTTGCTCCCTAACCAGTATCAGAACTAATATCTTTACTCATTGCTTCAATTGATCCCCATATCAATACTGAATATGTATGCTTCTTAAGTGGATTAACTTTAGGAGGACAACTTTCATTTCAATAAGCCCTTAGTATTTTGTTTTGTTTTCTTTTTTTTAAAGTGTTTAGAGCCTTATTGATACAAGGCTTATCTTAAACAAACATGAGTCTCTATAAAGGAGTCAAATGAAAGGAAAGAGATGTCTGTGTCAGAATCACTGTAAATATAGGCAGAATGGATGTTTGCTGCAGATGCTACTCTGCTGACATGGAAACTCCATACATCATTTTGTCACTGCATGGCATTTTGGAGCTGACAATTACTAAACAAGCTCACTGCAAAGTGCAGACTGCAGGAAATAAATGTAAAGAGAATATTTCTGTCAAGGAATTTCCTTCCCCCTCTGTACAATTCCAAAAACTAGGACCACAATCCCTTCCATCTAAAAAGATGGATCTGTATTAGCCAGCTTTTAATATTATACTTCCAAGAATAATGATTAAAATAAAGCAATAGGAAAGAAAACGAGGTCGTTTAAAAGTATTTTATTGTTATCTTGTTTGTTTTTGTGATTGGTCATTGCTATGCCCACCGAAACAGAGATTCTGACAGTTGAGCAAATTAAACCAAGATTCACTCTGAAAACACACATATACTCTCCAAACAGAAGAACAAATAGAAATTTTCATGTACTGTTTGACATAAGCTTAAGAATAAGTCGTGTTTTATGTACCATAGATTTAAAAGTCCTCAAATTGTGTGCCCACTGGAAATCAAGCATAAGGTCTCAAATTAAAAAAAAAAAAAAAAA
>NW_011902416.1:0-1130 GCF_000151845.1 Pteropus vampyrus | reverse complement strand
GTCATCGGTAATTATAAATTCAGTATGCATGTCTGGAATTTCACATTGAGTTTACAGCCCTATGAAAACCCTGAATTGTATTAAGCCAGGTTTTAATCAATTTTTATTATCTTTCATCTTTGAAAAAAACTAGTAACAGTTGTTTATTTCTGAACTAAACCTTTGTGCATCTTTATGTAATTTGAATCTGGTTTATGTGACATATGAATGTCATATAAATGACAATATTCTAAATGAATCCATTATTATATTCCAATCTGCATTGCCGGCATATTTAAAGTTTAAAAGGGGACATATATGTCAAATTACATCACGGCTCACGGTATACATGTAATTTGTGCTATGTGCTTGCTGAAGCCCCTGTGGATCTCTCGAGGTATGAATTTAACTTAGAAAGTGCACTAGGTCCATATGCCATCTCTGACCATGGAGCACAGGGCCATCTGTGGAAGAGTGTGAAGCTGTTCACAAACTAATTTAAACATCTTATAAACTTATCTTTGAACACATATTATCTCTTGTGCTATCGATTTAATTTAATCCATAACGTATTATTTTAGTATGTATGATAGAATACTGTATATTATATTACTTTTCTTAAATACTCCTCTTTCAAGCTACAAGTGTTAGCCGTTACCTTTTATATCCTTGGTAGTTCTGAATAAAAGCTGATGTTAGCAATATTTTAAATAATTATATAAACCTCATGAAAAACGCCTTTTTTATTTTCTTCTCTAGCCTTAAAAGTCCTAATTTTCAGATTCTCATTATACACTTCTAAACCCCTCTGGATAATTTATGCTCCTTTCTTAGTATCATTATTTCTCAACTTAAGCAACCAAAACTATATACAAATTCCCAATACATAGATTCATTATTACTGATATGATAATTTATTTCGTTCCTAACCTTCTTAAATTTTCTGGGAATTTTGGAAAATAATTATTTTCAGAGATAATCTATATGAGACTCCCAGATCCTACTATATTCTTTAACACCAAAAAATATGTCTGAAGTTTTCTCTCAGATGTGATCATTTTAATATAAATTATCCTCATTTTTATAATAAATTCAGCATACTCCTTTTTTAAAATATGGCTTGCTTCAATCACAAGTAAAACATAGCATTA
>NW_011902415.1:0-1510 GCF_000151845.1 Pteropus vampyrus | reverse complement strand
ACTTTCTCTTCTCCCATTTCGAAAGCCTTTAAGTATCCCCAGGGGCCAGTTTCCTAGTTGACCCCTGAGCACATGTTGTACCTGTTGTAATAGAATCTTGACCACGTGCTCTGTTCAGCTGCTGCTTTTTCCTTAACAACATGTTGTCGTTTTTTTGTATTCACAACAACCAAAGACACAGCTACTGTGATTGTCCCTGCTTTGCCGATGGGAGGACAGAGACACATCAGTCTGGAGTCGCCCCCCAGCGGCAGGTAGCCTGCTGGGGGTGGGGGGGGGTAGCACGTTTCCTGCTTCCTCTGTTCTCTGAGCAGTGTCCCAGGTCCCACAGCCTCTGCCCTCAGAGCTAGTCTCATAAACAAACAGAAGCGGGCATTTGCCGCCTGCCGTGGGTGTGGGTGGGTGAGGGGCGGGGCCGGCCTCACTGCATCTCCCGCACAGGGCCACGCAGCCCCCCTTCCCGCTCCAGAGACTCGAGCCCCCGCTTTCCTGCAGGGAGGGGAGCGGCCCGCTGCCCTCCGCGGCGGCCCGCAGCACAGCGCAGACACTCACCGGTGGACACGGAGAGGTGGACAGGGTCACTGACGGGCGCTCCCCGAGTCTGGCAGCGATACGCCCCTGGGGCCTGGACCTCGATGCTCGCCCTGTGAGAGGGCAGCAGCAGGTGGCCCAGGTACCACAGGGTGCTGACGGGCCGCAGCTCCAGCACCAGCGGGCGGTCCCCATCGCAGCGCAGGGTCACCCGCTCCCCCTTGAAGACGGTGGTCCAGGGCGGGTGTAGAGACAGCGTGGGCTTCTCCAGAGCAGCTGGCAGGGGGGCGGGGGGAGAGGGTGGGGCGCCAGTGGTCGCTCTGGGAGGCAGTCTCAGAAATCCTCAGCCCCCAGGGCCAGAGCCCGAGCCCTAGCCCGAGCCCCGGCAACGCGCGGCGTGGACCCACTTCCGGGGCCGCAGCAAGCGGGTCCACAGGGAGGGTGGAGCAGTGGCAAAGACACTGTCCTGGAGTGGCCCAGGGCGGGGAGACCCAAGCGGGCTGCTCAGGGGCTTGGGGAGAAGGCACAGAAGACCCGGAGAGGGATCCTAGACTCACCAGCTTGTCCGCTGCTTGGAGCTGCCAGACAAGAACCGCCGAAGAGAGGAGAGCGTGAGCGGGGGGCGGGCGCCCTGGGCCCGGCAAGACTCGGCAGCCCCGGGGCCCGTCTTCTTCCGCCTTATCTCCCGGCTCTGAGAAAGCCCTGCCTCTGTACCCCTCCAGGGGACCCGAGCGGAGGATCGCGTGCGCCCCAGCACGCACGCACGCACACGCACGCATGTGTTCGCCCACGTGGGCACACATGCACACTGCGCACACACGCGCTCACACATGCAGCACACATGCACACGCACACGCACGGGCACACACGTGCTCACACGCACGCACGCGCACACGCACGCTCACATGCACACACGCCCTGCCTGCGCTCCTCCCCACGCCAAAGCCCCAAGCCGCTGTTGCCTCCTCGCAGACTCACC
>NW_011902414.1:0-2402 GCF_000151845.1 Pteropus vampyrus | reverse complement strand
TCTTGTAATCCTTAATGCAAGAATGGATTTAGTCAATGATTAAAAATGGATTCTAAAATTATTAGTGAGTAGTTGATGAGGAATTTACAATAAAAGGATTATGTTAATACCACCTGTGTTCAATGATCAATCTTAAGATATCTAAAACGGAGATGACTAGATAGAATGTGCCTTGTGATATAATATAACGAGAAAAACATAGCACAACCTCTGAAGTATCTTTTCTAAAAAATTGTACCAATGTGTAAGTGAACCTCTAGATCTAACTACCTGTTTACAAAAATATAGAAGATTGAAGAACAAGTTAAAAAGTACATCAGTAAAGTAAGATCCAGAATGTGGGACGTTTTACAAAGAAATGACCCATTCTCTTTAACAAGACTATAGTAAGGGTTGGAGGGACGAAAATTAAAATGAACTTAAGAGATATATGCAAAATGGGCAACTCGCTTGACTCTTGATTCAATCCTACCAAATGTAAAAGGAACATTTTTGAGACAATCTGGGGAAAAAATATGGACTAATGATAAATTGTGTTGATAAATCATTGTTAATATTGTTAGAAATAATAATCGCATAGACAGTATGTAAAACTAGAAAGTCATGTAAATTTAGTTATGTATCTATAAATCCTTATCCATTAATGACACATACTGAAGAATTTATGGGTAAACAGCATGATGTTTGAGAATTTCCATAATAATTTTTAAACTTCTTGGTTCTCATAAATTCTATATAAAAGATGGCAAATATCATCATGGCTATTTTTTAAGGGGAAGACACTAGTAACCCAACTCTCTTGGTGAAGAAGCTTGCCAAAGTTATTCAATCAGGAAGTGGCAGGACCTGCTTCTTCTTACTCCTATTCCAGTGTGCATGGGCATTTCACTTTAGACTCCTAACTCCAAAATTAGGGGTGAAAGCATAAATTTTAAATTATCACTTACAGTGATGCAATCACCTTGCTGGGTGTTTTATATGCATTATTTCATTAGATCTCCACCACAAAACCATGAAGTCTGTGCTACAAGACCCATTTTGCAGGTAAACCAGAGTTCAAAAAGGTTGTGTGATTTGCCTAAAGTGGTGCAGGATACAAACCCAGATCCATCAGACTCCACATCAAACGAGGAAAGCAAGTCCTTAGCCATGGAGTCAAATCAGCGTGGCCATCACCACGTACTGCGGCTTCTTTCTTGGTGAGTTGCAATGTGTATTAGTTTAGCCAAAGTTCCCAAACTTTGACCACGAAACCTTTTTTTACACTTAAAATCTATTAACCTAACCTGGCCCATGAATTACACCTTGAGAAACGCTCCATTGCTCCAAGCTAGCAATGAGTGATCTCTTAATATATTTCTACCGTTTTTTAAATTTGGGAATGTTAATGCATACCATTAAAAGAGAAAGGAATAAATCCATTTATTTAGCAAACAAACAGTTGACTCTATGTGACCAGCATCGTTTTCAACTGTTATGCAACTATCTTTACTCTGTCAAAAGCAATATTATTTTCTCCCGAGCAATTAGACTTCTAAGTATTGTACTTTCCAAGTTTTAGGCACTCCTTACCCAACCCAAGCTTATCAGAAAGTTTATTTCTTAAAATAGTGAATGAAAACTGGGGAGGAAATTTGGCATTAATACCACATACGAGCCCAAGGCTGTCAGCAAAATTTTATAGAAATGAGTAAAATTTTTTTCTTGAGATCTGAAGCCTTCAAACTGAAACTTGGATTGGATTAAGGCCCATGCATGTGACTTCTTTAACCTTAATTACCTCTTTGAAAGTCTCATCTCCAAATACATCCCATTCTGAGTTTGTGGGGGTGAGGGCTTCAACATATGAATTTTGGTTCAGCCTGTAATATCCACCTACTGTTATCTCATTTTGAACTGAACTTGCATTTCCTTGATTTACTAATGAGAAAAAGCATCTTCATATTCTGATTGGCCATTAACATAGGCTTTTTTGTAAAATACTTGTGCAAGTCCTTTACCCATTTTTCTATGGTAGTGTTTGCTTTTAAAAATAAAATGGTCATAAAGTTATTTATATATCCTGGATATTAATATTTTCTGGATTATTTGTGTTGCAAAGATCCTTCCCCATTTTGCAAGTTATCCTTTCATTTTCTTTGTGATGTCTAAATGAACACAACTAATTTTTAATGTATTGTACTAATAAAATCTTTCATTTTATGGTTAGTACTCTTTGTGTCTTGTTTATGAAAATTTTCTCTGGCTTGAGGTTGTAAAGATGTTCTGCTATATTGTCTTTTAAAAGATTTATAGACTGTCTTATATATTCAAGTCTCTAATCTACTTTAAATTGATTTTTATATATAGTATAAGACGAATTTCTTTCTTTCTGTAGGGATAATCAATTGCTCCAGCACCAG
>NW_011902413.1:0-2099 GCF_000151845.1 Pteropus vampyrus | reverse complement strand
TAGCTCTTCTGTGTCCTACATAACTCTTCCTTTCACTCTGCCTAGACAGACACCAATTATAACTCAATGGTGCAAAGATTGCTTGGTAAATTTTCTGAAAGAAAAGCCCCCTCCTCCTCCTGGGATGTATAAACCCTGCTCCAGTGCTTCTTTCTTTGACATCCTGGGAAGAGATAGAGGCAAGAGAGTTTCCATCTTGATTTCCAGAGTATTTGCCACTAATGTGGGCCCATTGTTTACTTGGCTTCTTTTGCTTCAAGTTGTGGCCCTGAAAGTTCTAGAAATGAGGAGGTCAGAAAAGACATATTTGGAGAAAGTAAGGGAATTAGGTGGTTTGTAGGGATTATTATCAGTGATTTTCTATTAGCTCTGGACCAGAGGGTGACTTTTGGTTTTATGCTTAAGAATTTGTATATTCCTTGGCCATAAAACAAAACAAAACAAAACAAAACAAAATCCGTTACCCATTTGCCCAACTATTCTCCAGGCTTCCTGTGGATTTTTTACATTTGCAGAGACAAGTCTTAGTTGCAATAATATATGCCTGGATTGTAAGACATTCTCATTGTAAAGGCAAGTAGAAGTAAACCTAATTGAAGCCAGAAGAAATGAAATTCCACCTCTAATAACTGATCCCTAACTATTGGGGATATCTACAAGGTTGCCAGATATAAGGTCAACTCACAAAAAATAAATAACATTTCTCTACAGCAGCAAAATCCAACTACGAAAATAAAATCAGAAATTAAATAGTATTCAGCATAGTAACGAGAGTTATAGAGTATATAGTACTTAATAAAGAATATCTAAAGCTTCTATGTTCTGTTAAAAGATAGAAAAAATTCTGATTAAACAAAGAGAGAGTTCATTCTCTTGGATGGGACAACTTAGTTTTGTGAAAATGGTCGATTCTTGACAAAGTTGATTTATAAATTTAATATAAATTTAATGCAATACCAATTAAAATTCCAGATAGATTTTTTTTGAGGATTTTTTGAGGATATTTTAAAATGCATATGAAGTAACATTAGAAGATGATGGATTAGGAGGTCCCAGTCTCGGTCCCCCCTTCCTACAAAAAACAATTTAGCAACTACACACAATTGAAAATCACTCTGGAAGAGTTCCAGAACAGAATTAAAAAGCTTCAGCAACCCAATGGGGCACAAAAACTGAGGATAGCCACATAGAAAAGCATAGAACGTATTTTACCAGTATCACTCCATTGCCCAACTTGGCACAACTTGGCACAAAGAGGAATCCCCTAGGCTATGACCTATCGCCTCAAGGGAAGGAGAGCAGGAGGGACTCAGTAGCTCTTGCTGCCACCAGAGACACCTGTAACTTTTGCCAGCAAGGATTACTGTAGCCTTTGCCGATGCTAACTCCAGCTAATGGAGTTGTTCATCCTCTGAAGTATGAGCAAGCCCTCCCCTGACCACCACCATGTACACACAAGGCAAGGATGCCTACTCTCACCACTTCAATTCAACTTAGTACTACAAGTCCTAGTCTAAGCAATTAGACAAGAAACAAAAAGCATCCAAATTGGAAAAGTAGTAAAATTATCTGTTTGCAGATAGAATGAATTTTATATAGAAAACCCTAAGGACTTCACGCACACACATGCACACATGAAAACCCCAAAAAACTATTATAGTAAACAAATTCAGTAAAGTTGCAGGATGTAAAGTCAACATATAAAAATTAGTTGCATTTCCATATACAATGAGCTACCTGAAAATGAAATTAAGAGAATGATTCCATTCACAACAGAACAAAAAGAATAAAATACTTGCAAATAAATTTAATCAAAAAGGTGAAAGAATTGCACACTGAAAATTATAAAACATTGATAAAGGAAATTTAAAAAGGCACAGATAAATGGAAAAACATCTTGCGTCCATGGATTAGAAGAATTAATATTATGAGAATGTCTATATTACTCAAAGTGATCTACTGATACAATACAATCTCTATCAAAATTCCAATAAAATTTTACTCAGAAATAGAAAAATTATCCTAAAATTCATAAGGAACCACAAAGACCCCAAGAAACCAAAGCAATACGATCAAGAAAAACAAAGCTAGAGGCATTA
>NW_011902412.1:0-3069 GCF_000151845.1 Pteropus vampyrus | reverse complement strand
ATATTCACAACAACGAGCAGGTGTTGTCACTGGATGTATAATAGTGGGAAATTTTCAGCAGTGTTTAAACTAGGGAAGATTTTAGATTCCAGAATACTGGTTTATGTGAGTGAAAGAGTTGGGGGAAAATAAGCCATCATGGAGAAAAAGGAATATTTCTTCTTAGACGCTAATATTGAAGCCTTGGAAGAGACTGATTTAACCAGCCTACCATGTGCCTTATTATGGTTCATTCTATGACTATTGTCTCATATTTTTAATAATTGTAGAGAATCTCAGGATATAGTAAGTCATTTTAATTTTGGTGGTTGATATATAGGTGAATTTGGGATGGTGGCTTCGTTTTGCCTTTATTGGAACCCCACGCAAAGACATTCACTGATAAATATTCAACTGGCTCTTCAAAAAAGTATGCAAATATATATATGCACATACATTTATTATAAACTTTACCATAAAGGATTGTAGCACACAATTTACAAATAACTATAAAAGATTCAATATTCTTTATTGTAAATTCTACACAGCCAATTAATTGATTCTTACTAAATACTTTGTTTGCTTTCTGGAGACTCTTGTATTCTTACTAAATAAATCTATGGTTGCAATTTGGCCATGATTTGACAAAACCAGACTATGACTAAATGCTTATTTCTATGCAGTTCAGCAAAGTCACTCAAAGCATTGAGAAATGTATGTAGTTTAAACATAAATGTTAGTGGATGTTTTTGTTTACTTGGAGCGAGACAAAAGGGAAAAATATGAAGATGTGTAGGATCCTCATTCCTTCATCAATATGTGACTTCTTCACTGAATTAGATCATGGTTTTTGAATACTAAAAGAATATCGCCCTAATTTTTTGTGCTATTCAAAATCAGGCGGCGACAGACATGACACACTTTTAAGTTTAATCTGTGCCAGTAACATTTCTCCATTATCTTCTTAAGTTGAGACAAGCAACAAAAATATAAATCAAGCCCTGATTTGCAGTGTTTGCCACTACATGGCTACCAACATGACATAACTGAACACAGAGACATACAGAAGCATATTATGTAGTATTTCCATGATATGGGCACAAGAGTAGAAAGTAACCTGAAGGTATCGATAACAGCAAAATGAAGTATAATAATTAGAAAGGGATGTATTTTGAGTATTTATTACCTTTATTTTTTAATATAACTTAAGTGTAAATTTATGTACTTTAGTTTTTAATAATGGCTGTATTTAACAACTGGCTTGCAAAAATCCTGAAAATGTAACAATTGGCTCTCAAAAACTGACACGAACTGTTTCTAGCACACCATTACCCTGCGTCACTCCCATTAAGTGGGAAAGATCAGTTTCTTATCATAAATGCTGTGACACTTGGCTTTAAAGTGAAACATATAAACACATGCTCAGTACATATACGTTTAGTGGATGAAGACATTTAGAAGAATATCTATCTGCTATAATCAAAGTGCGCTCTTAATTTTTTTTACAAGATCATAAAACCAAATGTAGAAAAATGGCATCTGAACTAGCAAATGCCGTGTTTACTGCAATCAGTCCCTTTTCTCTGCTGCAATTTGATTTTCTACCTCCCCTCTAAAGTCTAAAGGCGCAGCTTGCATTTTGAATCTCATCCTCCACGATTTGATCTTACCTTGCTCGGTTTGGAAGTATAACCCAGAATAAAGCTAATTTGAAAATACCACCAGTTTCTTTAGGCCCCCAAATGTCATGTCTTCTCAGATGAGCACCTGCTAATTGGCTAACAGCTGTCTGATCTTCAGGGATTTGACTCACCAGCTGTAAAAGGTAGTTTAGTCTCAGACATTCACCTTTATCCCTGCATTCATCAGGGGTGGGGCCTTCTAAGTCTTGCTTTTGATTCACAAAAGCCAAACAACTTCTCCCTCATGCCTACTCCCCTCTGAGATGTTATGCTTCCGTGAGTGATCTGTTTGTGGGTGTAGAAAGTCAGCAACAGAAGGCCAGCCTGGAGCTGAATTGAAGTCACCGCTTCACGAGCCCAGAAAAAGGCAGCCATCCATCAGATGAGCAGGGGCACATTGCACCAGATCGTCCCTTTGGCATCCATTCATCTTCATTTATTCTTACTCACTCACTCATCTAATTAAAAGTGCTTAGTGCTTACCTGGAATCTGAGAGGTGTAAATTTTCAAAGAAGTAGAAATATTCATTGGCTTTTTCCTACAGAAAAATTGCAAAATTGAGATCAAACTTAATATACATTTTACTTAAATTAAAGAGTGAAGAAAAAGTTTTCCATTTTGATAAGGCTTTTACACTGGTTTGGGTGAGGGTGACAGGACAAAAATGTCCCTTTAGATTCATTGTTTTGGAGGGAAAAACGGTGATGCTTCTTAGACTCCTGACTACCCTAAGGAAATGCAGGACCAAAGAAGAAGAAGCCAAATGACTAGTGCACGCCCTTCTCTCTAGAATATACTATTCTGGGATAAGCGAATCTGAGGTCTTGGAATCTTTTCTTTTTTTTATTCTGTCATTTGAATTAGAATCTTTAAATTTGGAAATGTAGACTATTGTTAATAAGTGCATATTCCCGTAACTATTTCTTTTAGCTTACTCAGTGCTAAAAATATTTTTTACATGCAGATTTGTCTTACCTGTGCTAAGAAGAAATGCAAAAAAGAGCTTTAGTGTATACTGTACTTTGCCTCTAAAATAGAGGGAGCAGCGTTCTCCTGGGATCCAGACAGGGGTAGCCAAGATCAGACTTCACCCCCCATCCCCTCACCCCCCCCAAAAAAATTGTCCTCTAATGTTGGAGGCTTGTAGTCACAGTCACTTCCTTTTGTCACTGAGCAAGTCCCTGAGATGCTAAGATTCTTTTTTGAACCCAATCAGACAAACATAATGGAAGAAGGAAGGCTGCCTGAGGTGGGGGTGGAGTCAGGGAAGTGAGTGGGGCAGGGGCTTCTGAACTGCATGGAATCAGCACTCGGAAGAGGCCTGCCCTCCATCCACCTCTGTTCTTCCATTCCCTGGTGATCACACCCCACACTCGCCATTGGATTTAGCCCAGACCTCTCATCCCT
>NW_011902411.1:0-1891 GCF_000151845.1 Pteropus vampyrus | reverse complement strand
GGAGTAGCGGTACTAATATCGGACAAAATAGACTTCAAAATAAAAAAGGTAAAGAAAGATACTGAGGGATGCTTCATAATGATAAAGGGAATTATGCACCAAGAAGACATAACACTTATTAATATCTATGCTCCCAATCAGGGAGCCCTGAAATATGTAAAGCAATTACTAACAGAACAACAGGGAGAAACAGACCAAAATACTATCATAGTAGGGGACCTAAATACCCTACTGTCGGATATGGACAGATCATCCAAACAGAAAATCAATAAGGAAATCACATCTTTAAATGACACATTAGACCAACTGGACATAATTGACATTTACAGAGCCTTCCATCCCAAAACAGCTGCTTATACATTCTTCTCTAGTACACAGGGAACGTTCTCAAGAATCGACCACATACTGGAACACAGAGATAGTCTCAACAAATATAAGAGGGTTGAAATCATACCAACCATATACACTGATCATAATGCTTTGAAACTAGATCAACTGCAAAAAGAAATCAGGAAGAAACACAAATACATGGAGATTAAATAACATGCTACTGAAGAATAACTGGGTCAGAGAAGAAATAAAAAGAGATCAAGAGATACATAGAAACAAATGATAATGAAAGTACAACACATCAAAACTTTTGGGACAGGGCAAAAGTGGTCATAAAAGGAAAGTTCATATCATCACAGGCCAACTTTCAAAAACAAGAACAAGCCCAAATAAACAACCTAACACTTCCTCTTAAAAAACTAGAAAAGGAAGAACAAATGAAGCCCAAAGTCAGCAGAAGGAAAGAAATCATCAAAATTAGAGCAGAAATAAATGAAATTGAAAACAAAACAACAATTAAAAAAAAAATAAATGCAACAAAAGCTGATTCTTTGGGAAGGTTAATAAATTGACAAACTCCTGGCTAGACTCACTAAAGAAAAAAGAGAAAGAACACGAATAAACAAAATCAGGGATAAAAGAGGGGAATTATGACTGATATCCCAGAAATACAAAGGATCATATAAGAATATTATAAAAAAGTATATAACACCAAATATAATAACCTAGAAGAAATGGACCAGTACTTGGAAAAAATACAACCTTCCTAGACTGCATCAAGAACTGGAAAATCTAAATAGACTGATCAGCAGTATGGAAATTGAAACAATCATCAAAAACTTACCACAAAGTAAAAGTCCAGGACCAGATGGCTTCACCAGTGAATTCTACCAAACATTCAAAGAAGATTTAATATCTATTCTCTTCAAACTCTTCCAAAAAAGGCAAAGAGGAGGCAATGCTTCCCACCTCATTTTATGAGGCCAATATTACCAATACTGAAACCTGGTAAAGATAACACACAAAAAGAAAACTACGGACCAATATCTCTCATGAACACAGATGCAAAAATCCTAAATAAGGTACTAGCAAACCGAATACAGCAACATATTAAAAAAATTATACACCACGATCAAGTGGGCTTCATCCCAGGGCACAGGGATGGTTCAACATATGCAAATCAATTAATGTGATACATCACATAAACAAATTAAAAAATAAGAATCATATGATCATATCAATAGATGTAGAAAAAGCCTTCAACAAGATACAGCATC
Organism: Pteropus vampyrus; assembly: GCF_000151845.1. Classification (NCBI taxonomy): domain Eukaryota; kingdom Metazoa; phylum Chordata; class Mammalia; order Chiroptera; family Pteropodidae; genus Pteropus; species Pteropus vampyrus. The sequence goes on along the minus strand of NW_011902411.1, from coordinate 284 downwards.
CATTTATGATCAAAACACTTCACAATATCGGTATAGGAGGAAAGTACATTAACATAATAAAGGCCATATATGACAAACCCTCAGCCAATATTATATTTAATGGTGAAAAGCTAAAAACCTTCCAAGATCAGGAACAAGACAAGGCTGTCCACTATCATCACTGTTATTCAATATAACATTGGAGGGCCTAGCAAGTGCAATTAGACAAGAGAAAAATGTAAAAGGCATCTAAAAGGAAACAAAGAAGTCAAACTGTCACTATTTGCAGATGACATGATTCTCTA
>NW_011902410.1:0-2337 GCF_000151845.1 Pteropus vampyrus | reverse complement strand
AGAGTAGTAAGCAGAGATGACTTGGGTCCCTTGTCCATTGTCCTTTTTTCTATTTGATACAGCTAATTGAAGTATATCTCCTATTCACCTTTAGCATGTATCCAAGATCAATAAAATTTCAGTTCCCAGTTTTACTTTCTGCAATCTGGAATTATATTTTTCTGCTCAATAACATGTTCATATTAACAATCCATCAAAATATTCTTTTGTGTAAAATCATAAAACCAAATATAATATCTCCCACTTATGTGGCTGACTGTGAATAAGAAATCTACTTGTATTTTAAAAGTAAATAACTCAATTATTTAGAGACAAGAATAGTGAAGTCTAATTGCATTAATTGCTTTATTGAACATAGTAACCACTTCAGGCTATTACAGCTACATATTATGTTGTGAATATATTCATTCTTGATTTGTTAGCCATTGAACCTTTCTACTTTTTGTGTTGTTATTTTAAAATGTGAAGAGAGTAATGTAAATGAGACTCCAAAGTTATTTAAGTGAAATAAGAACCACAGAATTAAAAAGGCTTTGTAGCTGAACGATGGATCAGACTTGCCTTTTTCTTTTGGTTTTTGCATCCTTCGGGCAAGTGACACAACAGCCAAACATTGACTATTTAGTAGAAAATAATTCATATTGAAAGAGAAGCAGGGGACCTATAAACCCCGCTGTCGGATATGGACGGATCATCTAAACAGAAAATCAATAAGGAAATAAAATCCTTAAATGACACATTATGCCGATTGGACATACTTGGCACTTATAGAGCCTTCCATCCCAAAACATCTGCTCATACATTCTTCTCTAGTGTGCATGGAACATTCTCAAGAATCGACCACATACTGGAACAGAGAAATAGCCTCAACACATATAAGAGGGTTGAAATACCAGTCATATTCTCTGATCATAATGCTTTGAAGCTAGATATCAACTGTAAAAAGAAATCAGGAAGAACTAAACAAAATCAGATGAAAGAGGGGAAATTACAACAGACATCGCAGAAATACAAAGGATCATATAAGAATACTATTAAAAAGTATGTAACACCAACTATAATAACCTACAAGAAGTGCACAAATACTTAGAAAGATACAACCTTCCTAGATTGAATCAAGAAGAACTGGAAAATCTAAATTGACTTATCAGGAGTATGGAAACAGAAACAATCATTAGAAACCTACCAAAAAGTAAAAGTCCAGGACCAAATGGTTTCACCAGTGAATTCTACCAAACATTCAAAGATTTATACCTATAATCCTCAAACTCGTCCAAAAAATCAAAGAGTAGACAATACTTCCTAATTCATTTTATGAGGCCAATATTACCCTGATACCAAAACCTGGTAAATATAACGCAAGAAAGAAAACTACAGACTGACATCTCTCATGAACACAGGTGCAAAAATCCTAAATAAGATACTAGCGAACCGAATACAGCAACATATTAAAAAGATTATACACCACGATCAAGTGGCTTCATCCCAGAGGCACAGAGATGGTTCAACATATGCAAATCGATTAATGTGATACACCACATAAACAAACTAAAAAATAAGAACCATATGATTATATCAATAGATGCAGAAAAAGCCTTCGACAAAATACAGCATCCATTTATAATCAAAACACTTAAAGTCAGTATAGAAGGAAAGGACCTTAACATAATAAACATCATATATGACAAACTCTCAGCCAACAGAATACTTAATGGTGAAAGACTACAAACTTTCCCTCTAAGATCAGGATCAAGGCAATGCTGTCCATTATCACCACTGTTATTCAGTATAACATCGGAGGTCCTTGCTAGTGCAATCAGGTAAAAGAAAGATATAAAAGACATCAAATAGAAAACGAAGTCAAACTGTCACTGTTGGCGGATGACATGATTCTCTATATGATTCTCTATATAGAAAACCCTAAAGACTCCAGAAGAGCACTAATAGAAGCAATAAGCAAATACAGTAAAGTTTCTAGATACAAAACAATGTACAAAAATCTATAACATTCCTATACTCTAACAATGAAGTGTCAGAAAAGGAAGTAGAAGAAATAATTTCTTTTGGGATTGCAACAAAAAGAATAAAATACCTAGGAGTAAATTTAATGAAACATGTGAAGAACCTATATAAGGAAAACCATAAGACCTTATTAAAAGAAATCGAAGAAGATACAAAGAAATGGAAAGATATTCTGTTTTTGGGGTTGGAAGAATCAACATAGTTAAAATGACCATCTTACCTAAAGCATTATACAGATTTAATGCAATCCCCATCAAAATCCCATTGACTTTTTTTTAAGGAAATGGAACAAAGAATCATCAGATTTGTACAGAA
>NW_011902409.1:0-2630 GCF_000151845.1 Pteropus vampyrus | reverse complement strand
GGGATAGTTAATAATGAACATTTACAGCACATAGAAATGGTATGCAGGGAACCAGATAACAATGAGGGGGTTCTGTGGTCTTGTGCTCTGGTGCCAGTGATTGTGTCTTAGGGGTATGAAAGGAGCTCATTCTGACATTTCAAAGGCATATTATCTTAGATGCAAAAAGACAATAGACTAGACTTGCTCACTTAAGGTAAAGATTGACTTTTGTCAAGAAATCTATAGGCCTAGGACGTGACTGCCTGCCACGACTCCCTTTTAGTTAGGAATTTTTGTGTTCAGACTATCCTATGTGGTTACTTTCAGTCTCTGATTGTGTAAGGTCCACCATTCAATTCCTTATTAATTTCATTGTTTGCCAAAATTCTTCTAAAATCTGTGACATATAAGGTACCGAGATAACAATTTTTTATTTTAAAATTTCTGCTTTAAAATGTGGAGAACTGAAGAGTCTGAAGGCCAGTTACAAAGCACTCAGGGTTCACTGGCTAATAAATAAACCAAGAACATAGCAGCAAGTACGAGAAATGCAAGATAGGGCAGCCTTTTCTTTATCTCAGAAACCACAGGTTTTCTTTTGTTCTGAAATAGTTCATATTATCCACCATAGAAGCGATGTTTCATGGTTGCTACAGCAAAGAAGGTCAGGGGATTCTCTGCGGAAATGTAAATATGCATTGCTGGAGACAGTTGGATATCTTCTTTATAAGCAAGGAGCAATGGGAAAGAATTTTTTTTTTTTAATCTGATGCTTCCATCAAGTTCTTGCTATAAACATATGATGTGTTATAGCAAATTAACATTTAAACACTGGGTTTATATACTTTTCTGTTTGTTTTACAGTCACAAACAAAACCTACCTTTTCTTAGCTTTTAGTATCATGAATCACAGACCTGTTATTTCCTCCTTCCCATCTACATTTTACAATTTTCAGACAAATAGCACTGTCTCCAGAAAAGCAGTAATTTCATTTCTGCTGGTTATGTTCTTTGTTCTGTTTCTACTTGACTTCCCAGAACCATTTAACTAAAGGGAACGTTGAGAGATCATCTGGATAAACCACCCCATGATGGCATCTTATAACATGCACTTCATGGACAGATAAGAGATACTCTATTTGACAAATGGTCTCCTCCAGTAAGATAATTATGTACTGAAATTCATTAACCAACAAGTATTTATTTTTATTTCATGTCCAGAATTGTTATAGACTTTACGAGAATTGTTATAACAGTGACAGGAAAAAGATTTTATCACAATTTCCTTGTTTATAAAACATGGTAGCTATGAGCTACCTACCTTGTAGGGTTGATGGGTTGTGTACAGAAGTCTACTGAAATGGTTAAGTACCATTAACTTGTTCTATAAATGAGAAAACTAAAGTTAGAGAGGTTAAGTGGCATCGATAAATTATTTTAAAGTCGTGAAGCTATTAAGTGGCAAAGTCTTGATCTCAGGTCTTCAGATCTTAAGTTTTTTTCTTCTGATTTCCTGTTGTTGGTTTTTTATTTCCTACCTCTGAATACCTTATATTTATGTAGCAGTACACAGTTCATAAAGGTCTTCCACATACATTCTTATTTTAAGTAGATATTCTTACCTTTATTTCACAGATGAGGAAATCTTGACATTGAGGAGATGGTTTGTCTATGGATACTCGGATGGGGAGGCAGGCCAGGCCTTAGACATCTCTCCACTGATCCTGAATTTGGTGTTTTCTAGTGCACTACAGCCATCACCAGAGTTTACGATTTACTTAAACAAAGAAAACTTAAATCTTAAAACTCTACGTAACTACTTCCAAGAACAATGGGAGATTAGAGTTCATGAGCTAAAGTGATTTTTCAAGTAGTTTTCATACTGCCTCTATTCTTACCAGCTCTCTTGTCATTTTCTGAGCCTTGTATTCGTTAAATCTTTCCATTTCCCTATACCATCTTAGTCAGTCTGCTTGCTTTTCCTTGAACTTTATTTGACTTGTCTACTAAATATTTCCAAGTACAAGTATTACATTCCTTTCATCCTTAAACATGGTTGTCTTCATAAATGTTCAAATTTGCTTAGAACTATTTCTCTTTTTGTCAGTTTAAGAGACAGATTGCTCGTTATTACACTGAGTTTACGTGTTCATACAGATTGATAAATACCTTCCATGTTACTCTCCAGATTATGTGGCACAAAGTTCTCAATGACTCAACTTTAGCTGTATGCCAAATATGGTAGCTATGAGCAATCCTCCAGTTTAACTGCAGATCGTATGTCCTGCCTTTTGTCTTTCACTGAAAATCACATCCATGGTAGTCAGTCACACCTTGGATTATTGTTATTTCTCCAATGTTTTAAACTAGCAGTAGGCCATGTTCTTTCTGTAAGCCTGCCTTGTATTATTCCTAAAGGTAAACTAATGGTAAAGAAGGACTTTGAGCAGCACATAAGCTGTGGGGCCATGCTATCTGGCCTCGATGGTTGGCTCCGCCAAAGCTATATGAATATTACTTAGTTATTTTATGCCTCCATTTCTTTGTTTAGAAAATGAAGATAATTTTAAATACCTCCTAGGATTATTGTGAGGATTAAATAAGTTAATGGGCATAGAGGGCTTGAACACATTAGTGTTCAATGCATG
>NW_011902408.1:0-1920 GCF_000151845.1 Pteropus vampyrus | reverse complement strand
GAAATTTTCAGTCAATATTGCCTTTTCTACATTTCCTTTAGTTCTAGATCCAGGAGACTTACTAGAATTATTATAAGTTCTTATTTACACCTTCATGTTTTTAATCTTTATACCATATTTTCCTGTAGGATAATTTTCTCAAATATGCTGAAGTCCATATCGTCCACTTTGTAGAAATTTCAACTTTATACTTGAGATGTCAATGCTTATACGATCATTGGCTTTCAGGCCATCCTCCTTTTGCATTACATACTGTTTATTGTTCGTGGTTTTAGGTCATTACACCTTTCTCTGTTCCACCCTCAGAGATTTCCTTCCTAATTTGGGAGAAACAAATAATGAAGGATCTGCTTATATTTTAAAAGGGTTTCTAGGTTAACGTATGGCCAAAGTATGTGGGAGACTGGAAAGGGTTGTTTCGAACAGGAATCCATCGGTAGGGGATTACAGTTTAAGATTATGGTGGTTTCTTATTGGCGGCAAGCAGAGGGTGGTTGCAGTTGCTGAAGCAAGTGGGGAAGGAATCTTCATTCTCCGTGCTGGTTATGTAGCTGTGAGGGGTGGTAGTACGTAAGCACTCTCTCTCCGTGGCTTTCTAACTCCACTTTGAATAAGGTTTCCTTTATTCACTTTCATATTCTTTAACAAACTTTAATACTTTTTCTTACATTAAGCGGAGATGGTCAATGAAGGCAGTGTGGCTTTATCTACATATATCTTTAAGGATGAATCATTTGAATAAATAAAAAAGAGAAAGAAATCAATCTAAGAAAGAAATCAGCAAAATCAGTAATTCTTTTTCAGTCTTCACCTTATTGGCTCTCACAGCAGCATTTAATATAGTTTCCCACTTCATTCTTCTTAAAACTTTTTTTAAATATAGTTTCTGATAATTAGCTTACTACTTACGTTACTACTTACTACTTTGGCTTCCCTCCTAACTCACGTGCCTCCCTAGTTTAATCTTTGGGCCTCTGATCTTTAACTGCAATCTTTTCCTAAGTTAATTAGTAAAGTGCTATGGCTATAAATGTGGATTTTCAAATATCATTTTGAGAATGACTTTGGAGTGCTCCAAGGTCTGCTTCAACCCTGTCCTCAACCTTTAACACTTCTAGTCATGTTCATGAATGTGAGTGAATTGCCCAACTCTTGATCCAATATTTCAAGCCAAAAATCTCAGCTTTCTCTCTTTCACTATCCCATCACTTGCTGTCCAAAAGCAATTTCTTTTGACTGTGCTGCCAAACCACATCGATAATTTGTTCATTTCCCCCTCTGTCATCCTAATTCAAGCAACTATTATTTCTCACCTGGAAAACTGCAAAGAAGTTTAAGTGCTCTTTTTACTTACACTCATTGCTTGCTACAATCCTGTCTGTCTGTCTCCCCTCTCAATCACCGCATCTTTCTCTCCCTCTTAATTACTGCTAGAGTAATCTTGATAAAAACTTAAGTTTAATAAAAACTTTTAAGGAATCCCTACAGGATTCCTTCTGATCACTTATGCTGAACCAGAGTAGATTTCCAGTTACTACATAGGAAGTTAAAATTTGAACTTGATATAAATCTCGAGCTATTCCTTTGCTCTTGAAAGCTTTTCTTTCAGATCTTCACGAGACTTCTTGAAATCATTCAGATTTCAACATATTTTCAAACCACAATAAAAAAATAGCCCTTACCATTCCTCTCTCACATATAATACTTTACGATATCACCAACTTAATTTCTTCATGGACGCTATCGTTATCTGAAATTATCTTGCCTCTGTGTCTATTAATGTATTGACTGAACATTCCTACTGGATTATAAATTCTGTGATAGGAGGAACCTTGTTTATGCATAATAATCAAGAATACAAGACGAAAATGCTCATGTCAGTTTTAAGGGATCATGGCACAAGATTGATCTAAGTTGCAA
>NW_011902407.1:0-2112 GCF_000151845.1 Pteropus vampyrus | reverse complement strand
TAACAGCTTGCTCAATTGTGTAATACACTCAGAAAGGTCAGGTTAATTGGTTAATCGTATTTTGAGGTTAACTCGTGACCGTCTTTATTGTCTCATACCCCAGTCCTTCGAGGTTAACGGAGAAGTTTGGCGATGTTGGAAAAGTAAAGAAATTTCTGGGGTAGGCAGAATTCTAAGATGGCTCCCAAGAGTCCCACTCTTATGTAATCCCCAAACTGTGACTCTGATGGAGGTCTCACCATCATTAGGTTATTTATGTGGTACAGATGTCTTTAAGAAAGGGAGGAAATCCTGGGCAGGCTTGACCAAGTTAGCCCTTAAACGGGTCTGGGCTCTTCCTGGAGAGAGAGATTTGAAATCCAAAAAGATTTCGTGTAGGGAAACTCTCCATTGATGGCTTTAAAGATGGAGGGGACCCCAAGGACCTGGGGGCAGCTTCTAGGCATTGTGAGTAGTTTCTGGCTGGCAGCCAGCAAGGAAATGGAGACCTTAGTCCTACAACTGCAAGCAACTAAATTCTGCCACAACCATTTGAGTTTGGAAGAGGACCTTGAGCTCCAGATGAGAATGCAGCTGGCCAACACCTTGCTTTCAGTCCGTGAGAGCCCAAGGAGAGAACCTAGCCATACCGTGCCCCAATTTCTGACCTACAGAACGATAAGATAATAAATGAATGTTGTTCTGAGCCACTGAGTTTTCAAAGATTTGTTATGCAGCAGTAGAAAATAAATACAGGTTATAATCTGTTTTCTTTTGGCACCTGGAGGAAGCGAGACAGCTGAAGGAGAGGCAATATGGACAGCAGTTAAGAGCTCCAGCTCTGGAATCCTAGACCTAGGTCTGTGATATAATTCTACCCAATGATAAGCTACGTGACTTTTTGAGAGTGTCTCATCTCTCAGAGCATCAGTTTTCTCACCTGCTAAAAGGAGAAAACTATTATTCGTTTCTCGTAGCATTGTTGAAAGGCTTATGTGAGGTAATACACATGAAGAAATAGGAATGGTGGCTGGCACATATAAGAGCTGTATATATATATTAGCTATTATTACTCTGAGACATTGATTTTGGGAGCTGGAAAATAGGAAAGATTATTAAACAACCAATAATTGTGTACTTTTGGCAATTTACCAATATATTTTCATACCTTATTTCATCATGATAACCTTGTGAGGAAGATATTAACATCATTTCTTATAAACTTTTTATTTTGAAATAATTATAGACTCACAAGAAGTTGTAAAAATAGTACAAAGAGGCCTGTGTACCCTTCACCCAGCTTATAATGACATTTTATATAGCACAATATTAAAACCAGGAAACTGACATTAGTACAATGCTGTTAACTAGACTACATCCACATTAATAACTTCATTTTGCAGATGAGAAATCTGAGACTTTTTTTTTAATTGCTGATTTCAAGTTCCCCTTGAACAGTTTTAGACAAATTACATGGACTTATAAATGATTTGTTTCTATTACGTATTTGCATTTCTTAGCGGCATATTAGGAAAAACTGTAACATATACGGGACCATTCTGATTAAGATTCAACTTCACTTTTAGTTACAAAGTTTTGTGTTTTTTATCTAGAATCTTTTATTTTACTGCAGAAAAAGATGATGCTGCAGATTTTGACTAAAGGCTAGTCAACACAGGTGTTGACACTATCACAACAGTGCAGATATAGGCATGGCAATTGTGCCCCTCATACTAAAATCTCCATGGCCATAAAGATCTGAGAAATAGTCTCAACTTTTTTTTTTTTTCAGTTATGACCAAAGGCAAAGGTTCTCACATTAAAAAAACAAACAAACAAACTGAGAGTAACTTTGAAATCAGCAGCCCATCAAGATTTGGGTAAAATTAGCTTGGACCCTTACAGTTAAAGAGTTTGGGAATTTTTGAGACGTCAGTGAATTCCTCACAGGGAACATATTCCTTTGTCCTTGCTTGACTCCAGGGATTTCATTCCCACACATATTTTCCTGTGCTTCTCTGCTAATTGGATACAAAACTCCTTGAGTTCTATCAAAACTCTAGCAGCCTAAAAAGTCTTTTGAGAACTTTCATAGGTTTTAGAAGGACAGCGGAGAGATTTACACCCCATACC
>NW_011902406.1:0-2315 GCF_000151845.1 Pteropus vampyrus | reverse complement strand
GGACTCTAGAGCAGTGGTCCTCAACCTTTTTGGCACCAGGGACCAGGGCTCCTATGAGAATCTAACGCCTGATGATCTGAGGTGGAGCTGAGGCGCTGATGCTAGTGCTGGCGAGCGGCTGCAGATATGGATGAAGCTTCGCTCACTCACCTCGCTGCTCACTTCTTGCTGTGCAGCCTGGTTCCTAACAGGCCACGGACCAGACCAGTGCTGGTCTGCGGCCCGGAGGTCGGGGACCCCTGCTCTAGAGCACGGCAGAGCTTCCCGCCTACTCATGGCCTCTGTCCGTCTGCTCAGAACCATGCATCCCCATCCCAGGACTGCCTTAAGGCATCTGACATGTGTAAGGAACTTTTAAAACTTTTCCTTATGTGATCTCATTTAGTCTTAATCTTCTGAGGCATAAACTACTATGCCCATTTCACAGGAGAAGGATCAGGGGTTGAGAAGGTCTAAACAACTTGCCTTAGATCCAACATCTTGGACATGCTCCGACCAGAACTCCAGTTCCATGACCTTCCCTTTCATCACAGATTTGTGCCACGTGGAGAGGGGAAGCAGATCTGTCACCCAGAAGCTATGGGAACAGAAGGTCCAGAGGGCCAAGTCAGCAGCCTGGGCTTTAACTGATTGCCAGCTCTTGCCAAATCTACTTCTCGGAGAGTAAGGCCAGGGTCTGCAAATCCATCTCTCTTTCGTCGGTGCTACCAGCGGATCTATATCATAACTCCTAGTGGCCCTGGCTTCCGGGCCGGTTCCCCGACTAGGCCTGCCTTCTCTGTAGCTTTCCAGGCTTCCCTCTGCCCACTGGCAGATCTACACCTCAAGGAGCCTCCTCGGTTCCCCCAGAAAGTCATGGCAAAGTGGCACTCAGCACGCTGAGCTGAGCTACACCCGGATTCTCCTCCCAGTCCTGGGAGTAGAACCATTCAATCAGAGAAGTGAAATTTTTGGAAATATAAAAGCAACAGACCAGAAAACAACAACAAAAAAAATCCTCTTAAAAGATAAAACAAATTTTTGGAAAAATGACCGTGACTTCAAGTACGTTTTGGAAGTCTTTGCTGATCTAAAGCCATTTTGTTAATTCGGAGCCATAAAACATATTGTAACTCAGTTTAATCTAAAAATTTACCACATCTGGTATATTTGGAGACAAGCGGGCCTGGGGAAAAACAGAAAAAATACAGGAGAGAAAAGGGGATTCCCATATTTCTCCTTGAGTTTTCCGAGAAAACGAAAGTTATTCTCAGGGAAAAAAAAAAATCCTCTCAGATTTTATTACGATCTAGCTCTTACTGTGATCCAGAAAAATATACTCACCAAAGCCATCCCTCCCGGTCAATGCCTACTATATATTTCTATACTGGAAGGAATATCATATTACCCATGCGCCTTCCTCCTACCAACCCCCAAACACTAGGGCTCAACAGGCCGGGGGCGAGGGCAGCTGTGGGCCTCACTGTTTGTCTAGGGCAACCACACCCAAACCAGTGTGTCTTCCAGAAATGAAGAGAATCGAGTCCTGGACCGGAGTCACCATCTCAGTTTCTAGCTAAGACAATTTCCTAGGAAATCGTTATCACCGTTTTATGGGTTCAACGAATATTTACTAGGTTTCTTCCGTGCTGAGAGACAAACTAAAGGTTAAAGGTATAAAGGCAAACGTGTTCTCCCTGGAGGATCTCGAAGCCCAATGGGAGAAGCCAACGAGCAGGCCAGCCATGGGGGAGGTGTGCGCAGGAGGTGCCACCTGCACATGGACCTGGAAGTGAGGTTGGGGCAAGGCCAGGAAGGAGAAGGGTCTGCCTGAGCTGTGCGCCCAAAAGCAATTAGCCAAGCAGAGCGGGCAGAAGGATGCTCACGGCAGAGGGATCGGTGGTGAAAAAAAGAAATAAGTAAAAAGGGAGCATCTGGCTCTTTTCTGGGGTTGTAAATGGACGGTAGGACTTGAGCCATCAGAGTGAGGAAGGAAAGAGTCGAGATGAAGCTCGTGATGGAGGGACTGGGTGGTTGGATTTTACCTTATGAATCTGGAGTCAGTAAACATTTTCTTTATAGGGACAAATACAACATATTTTGTATTTTGTGGGTCATATAGTCTCTGTCACAGTGACTCTGCTACGGTAGCATAAAAATAGCTATAAACAGTATGTAAACAAATGAGCATGCCTATGTTCCAATAAAACTTTATTTACAAGTTTCAGATTGGCTTGTGGGCTAATGTTTGCCAACCCCTGATGTAATCCATAATCACCCAGAAATAGTCTGACCACTCCCCAATTTGCCCAGGACTCCCCCAGTTTTAGCACTGA
>NW_011902405.1:0-1816 GCF_000151845.1 Pteropus vampyrus | reverse complement strand
ACAGGCACAAACACCACAAAAACATCACTGCTGTAGTGGAAGCACAGATAGAGTTCGGTGATCACTCAGAAGCAGAAGGTCTTAAGGAAAGACTCCACAGCGAGGATGGCATTCCAGTTGGGGCTTGAAGGACAGTTCCCATTTATTTATGTATATCCTTTCACGTTCCAAAAGGAGTTAATGCAGTTTCAAAACCAAATGCAGGACTTCTACTTATAGAAAGATGGAGTAGATGGTAAATATGAATGATTTATTTTCTAGTTAGGGGAAAAACAAAGTGAAAACCGTGGAAAACTGTTTTTGCTTCATGGACCAATTTTCCGATAATACAAAGCTGAATGAGAGAGCCAGCTCAGAATTCAGACAGATAAACAGGCAGGAAAAATGACAACAAAAGGAAGAAACTGAATAGGAGGTTGTGGTGTAATACAAGCCTTTTGTCATCGAAGGAACATTTTGAAGGCCATCTGGTGTTAGTTTGAGTTTAGTTATTGCTTATTTTCTTTTTTTTAATCTTTATTCTTCAATTAGAGTTCACATTTTATATTATTTTATTAGTTTCAGGTGTATAGCATAGTGGTTAGATATTTATGTAATTTACAAAATGATTCCTCCGATTAGTCTAGTACCCACCTAGCACCATACATAGGTATTAAAATATTATCGACTATATTCCCTATGCTGTACTTCACATCCCCATGACTAACTTGTAATTACCAATTTGTATTCTTAATCCCTTCATCTTTTTCACTCAGGCCCCCGACTCCTTTAATTTCTTGTTTAGTTCATTCAAATTTAATTCTTGCATCTCACAGTAACTTATATCAGAAAAAGAAGATGCTCCTGGACTGTAGATCCCATAGTGCTCTGTGGGAAGGCCGGGAAGGCTGTTTCTAGCTGTAGCGCTCCTGTTACATGCCTTGGTTGAAGAGTTCTACATGCTTCCTCAAACCAACCAGGTAGCTATAAAACACCTTATCTGTATGAAATAATAACCAGCAAGATCAATGACTTCCTCTTTCTCTCTCTCTCTAAACTATGTGTTTTCAAATACAAGCATAAAGAACAATTGCCTGCATTTTTGTACCTACGGAGCACCATTAGAACTTTTTATCACATTGGATCACTACCACAACCCCGCGAAGTGGGTGACGTGGGTGATATTACTGTTGCCACCTGCAGAGCAGGGCACTGGGGTGTTCAGCCAGAATCCAAACATGGGTCTGCCTCCAGAGTCTGCATTCCAAACTTCTCTTCTTTACCAAGGCCTTCTGCTGAAGAGGAATTCTCGCTATTTTCCCCCAATGCGAGTGACTCTGCATTTTCACCTATATATAGTTGGCACTTTCTTGAGGCAGGGGTAAACAAAGACCTTCACAATACATTAGAATATTTTCATACCAGAAATAAGCCAAAGTTCCACCGATGACTTGCCATTGGTTATCAAAACAGAGATTAACAATCTGAGTCATAGAGTAATTTAATTCGAATTTGGCTTCCCATTGCTAAGTAATTTCAAAAGTGGGCCAACGGCGTGGGAATGGCTTGAGTGACGTCATGATTAGGCAACATGATTCCCACCCTGGGAAGTGAGATTTTGATTCAAGATTATTGTTTGCCTCTTGACACACACACACACACACACACACACACACACACATGCACACGCACACACCCATCCACAGTTTGGACTAAGTGAGCTGCTCTCCATTTTATGGTTTTTATCTCCTACCCACGCAACTGCCTGATATATTCTCATCTTTCAAGCTGAGCTGCCAACTTTCCATTCCCGGCTCCAGAATTAAGACAAAGAATC
>NW_011902404.1:0-1273 GCF_000151845.1 Pteropus vampyrus | reverse complement strand
GATTCCACCTTTTGTGCATGGAGGTAACTAGGTAAGGGTGACTTTCCTTCACATCAAGGATTCCAGGGCTTAAAGTGGTGGCTCTCACCCAGGGGTTATTTTGCCCCTTAGGGGACCTTTGGTAAAGGTCTGAAGACATTTTTGGTTGTTACAACTGGGGCTGGGGGTGGGGGCGGGGTGGGGGCATTTCGTAGGTAGAGGCCAGGATGCTACAGGCACAGGACAGAGAATATTTAGCCCAGAAAGTCAACGGTGCTGAGATTGAGACCCCAGTTGGACACCAGGCCCCTTCTCTACTGCCACCTTACCTGGAGTTTTAAAATTCTTTCTTTTTTACTTCCAACCTCAGACGAACTGTCTTTTTTTGCTCATTTTGCTATTGATGCTGATTTTTAAAATGATTTTTTTTTCTTGAATATAAAAGTCATCCTTGCTCATTTTAAAGACTTTAAAGTATTCAGAAAGGTACAGACAAATCAATCCCATCACACAGAGGTAACTGGTAAGAATGTTTTGTTATTTGCTATTTTTTCCATGTGATCTGAGATGCACTGAGCACCCCCTGCTTTCTCCTGTTTCGTGGCTTTTCTCAACGATCCTCCTCATTGCTGCCTGCTGGAATCCTATCTTGTCTTCAAAGTCCCTTCAAATAACACCTCCTCCAGGAAGCATGGCGAATCACTCAGGACCCTGCCTGAGCTGGAAGTAAACTCTTTTGTCTCTACATTCCCATGGCACTTTGTGTCTCACAAATGTCACGACACTTGTTTTGGTATTCCGATTCTACGTAAAAGGCTTAAGGTTGAGGGCTAAATTTTAGTCTATTGAATGTGTGTCCCCTCCCCTTCTAGATCTCTCTCTCTCTCTCTCCTTCCCTCTCTCCTTCCCTCCCTCCTTCTCTCTCTCTCCTGCCCTGTCTCTCTGACTATGACGCAAGCACAGCATCTAAGATGGATCTGTCCTCTTTCCTCTTCTGACATCATCTTCCTCTTAGCTCCAGACTAAATAACCATTCTTTAATTCTTAGTCAGAGAACATTTCAAGTAGTGGCTTTTTTTGCTCCATCATTTGGGATTATGATGGAGCTTTTTTTCCCCAATTGCATGAATCTTGAAGATATTTAATATTATAATAAAAAGTTAAAAGCTTTAACTTAGAGTCTCTACTGTGCATCAGGTATTGAGAGTGTTGCTGATGTAAATTTTCTGATTCAACCAAAAGTATGGCCAAGGTGTTACTGACACCTTTTTACAAATGTGAACACTGAGGCCTA
>NW_011902403.1:0-2407 GCF_000151845.1 Pteropus vampyrus | reverse complement strand
CATGGAGAAGACAGGAATGGTGGGGACCTGGAAAGTTAATGAACACTGGACCAAGCACTGTCACGTCACATACTTCACCTTTCTGTGGCCTTAAGAATACAACATCGTAATAAAGCAAGGGTTTGTTACTTGCATTTTTCACATAAACTTGAGGTTCAAATATTAACTGTTTCAAGGTCAAGGTTTTTGTTTAGCTGGTTAATGATACCACTGAGATTTGAACCCAAGTCTACATGACTCACCTTTCACATCTCTTCTACTGTACCATTCTCCCTCAGGTAATGGGATGTGATTCAAAAAACCCGATTCCCCTGACTCCAGGATCCAGGCTATATGCACCATTGGTTTTGAACTCCAGGGTAGGGCCTCATAGTTCTCCCAATTAAATATTCATTACTTATACCTTAAGCAGTTGATCCTCCCTGTTGCATGGAGCCTTGCTCCTCTTTCCCGCAGCTGAGATCTGTTGCTCTTACCTGGGGCCCGAGCTGATGGAGTGACCACCGCTTAGAACCTTGCCCATTACCATGGCAAGGGACAGAGCATGTCCTGGAGAGTCTCAAACTAGCAATTACATACTCCAGCCCAGAAGTGATACTGCTTATAACTCATTTGCTAGAGCTAGACACATGGAAAGCCAAAGAAGTATTTGGTGAACAGCATCAATGACTATTGGCAGCATTTACTGTCTTTAACATACTGTGTATTTTATGTATTTGTCATGTTTGTTTCCCTGTATAGAACGTCTGTTTCCTGAGGTCATTGTTTCATTCACAGACGTATCTTCAGTACCAAGAGTAGTGCTTGGCAAAAGTAGACACTCGACAAATGGTTGAATGAGTGAATAAATATTGGCAGTTCTACGTTCACTTGCTGAGTCGTCTTGGGCAAGTCTTTTATACTTGCTGAGCTTCCAAGTTTCCTTTTAGAAAATGAATATTAAAGGGATGATCTCCCATGGGATTATGGCGAGAGTTAATGGGATAAGCAGGCAAGACAACTAGTATAAGACCTAGCTCAGGAAAAGTTCTGGATAAATGTTGATTCCTTTTTGCCTCCAGTGGCCAAATCACCCCTCTGACTTTTGATATAGTTCTCAAGCAAATTTATTTAAAAGAAATAAAAATACAGCAACTGTGTAGTTTGAATGCTTTCCGTAACTTTTGTTTCTTACCCAGTGTACAGAACAATATTGATGTTCTTCCCAGGATTTTTTTTTTTTTTAAATTGCTGGAAAACTCTGTAAATGGAGCAAGCTTCATAACTCGGAGTGGGAGTGAGACTGGGTATAGCCACATTTGTTACAAACAGTGTAACAAATGACGTGCAGGGCACAACTGGGGGAAAGCATGCATGCTTCATGGGTCTGGCAAAACTGTGTTTGGCCCCCAGGTGCATTTGACTTGTTAACAACATTGAGACAGATTTATCAGCTGTAAACTTTGCACCGAGCAAAAAGAGAACACTTGTTTTTTTTCTCCTTCGAAACATGAAGCAGAAAGATTTGTCAGCAACAGGGGAAATTCAAACAAATTAAGTGGAGGGCTTGATTCTCACTGTCCCTCAGTGGCCTAATTATGGCCCATGGACTCCAGGCATCAAATTCACAGAACCTGGAGAGGTTCCGGGGACAAGTGGGGTAAGTACTTCGGCAAGGGCTGGTGCGCTTTAGTTACAAGAGCCTGGACTGAGTGAAAAAGAGAGAGAGAGAGAGAGAGAGAGAGAGCGCGAGCGAGAGAGAGAGAGAGAGAGAGCGAGCGAGCGAGCGAGCGAGAGAGAGAGAGAGAGACAGCACATTCTTAATTAACACCATTAGGAAGAGGGAGGAAAGCAAAAAAAGCACATTAAAAAAAGTTATGCAAAACCTTCCAGAACTTTTGCGGTTCCCTTCTCTTTGTATTTTTCTGAGATCATGTGCTTGAAAATGTATTGTTTGAAAAACTAGACAGAGTTAGTTTTAAAACGCCCAGATAGAACTCCCTGCAATGAATCAAAATGCCGTAGCCTTATGTTTATGAAACGTCTTTAATGATACAGCAGAAGAGGAGAGGATTTGCACTCAAGAAGCGAGTTTGTGCTCCACAATTTACTTGTTGTGCGACTCTAGATAAAGCACTAACTCTCTAAACTTTAGTTTCCTCATTTGTAACAGAGGGTTATAAAACCCAATTTAAGTGGCTGTTATGAGAATTTCATGAGCTAATGTTTGCGAAGTGGTGTTATCAAGTTTAAAGTGCAGGTGGCATTTATAATTTTTCTGGAGAATTATAAACAATTTGAAAAAGTTATCCAGTTTTTCCTTGGAGAGGAGGTAAAGATGCGTTATCCCCTTCTTCATTAGGACTCCTCCTCCCATTTTCCTTTAAAGCCAATTAGTATGTATGTGTATATTATATATTAACATATA
>NW_011902402.1:0-1524 GCF_000151845.1 Pteropus vampyrus | reverse complement strand
AGGCAGACCGCTGTGGTGGCATCTACTGTCAGAGGATTTTAAAAGGCACTTCAGAGCTTTTAAGTCCGAGATCTTTTTTTTCTCCCCTAGCCTGTTTGATTCCGCAATGTTGTATGTTGTACCCAGAAACAGGAACCTTTTCCAATGGGAATTGGTCCTCATTCCTAAACAAGTAAGAATTTTCCTTTGCATGTACAATATTTAGGAAAAGACTTTTGTCTCGGCTTCCTAGGTGACCTGAAATTTTTTAAAAATGTTTTTTAATATGAGCAAAATACTGTGGTAGATACAGAGGGCATAAAACATAGCCCTGACCTTAAAGAAGCTTCCATCTGGCGACAGGGACAGATGTGCACCTAGGTGATGAGAACGTAGCGCTGGTAGGAAGCATGAGGGCGAAGGCTCAGTGCAGAATCCCTCAGGCTTCAGAGTTCAACCAGAAATGCTGCAGTTCCGCGGTCTACCGTTGCGGTGGAGAACAGAGGAAGATGCGGGTATCACTTTCATCTTAGAAGACCTTTCCATTGTATTCATGAAGTACGACTTTAACCTCGAGCTCCTCTTTCTGTTGCCCAGGCAATAATCTGGATTGTAAATCTGGCTGAATGTGAGGCCGTTAAGTGCATCCACCATAACGCTCATTTCCTGCCTTTTCTGTCTTCAGGAGCGGTAGGCTTCTCAGCACACTGATCAAACGAGAGTTCTTTATCCTCCCATCGCTCTTCCCGAAGCCGATGGAGCCGCGTCCACTTGAACTAGGCGCGAGCAGCTTCTGAGCTATTAGAAGGTGAGTGTGGCTGGGCCCGCCCAGCACACCTGCTCGCTGCGCTATCCAGGTGGACCTGTCAGGAACTGCGTGAAGCACGAGCCTCAGAAACTTGCGGTCCAGGCCCTTTGTCCCTTCATGACTGTCACCTGTCCTTCATGCCTGTCACCTGTCCCACCGCGTCTGCTGGCACCGGGTCGAGGTGGAGTTGCGGGGTGGAGAGAGGGGTGCGGGAAGTGAGGAGGGTCAGAAGGCTTGTGCGGGAGAGGGCAGAAGTGAAGTAGCAAAGAGCGCTGAAGAACAGGCTTAGGGGAGCTGACTCTGCCAATTTAAAAATTACCTTCCATGTTGATCTTGGAATTAGATACAAGTTATTATAATACACGGAAAAAAAAGAAAGAAAGAAGGAAGGAAGGAAGGAAATAAGGAAGGAAGGAAGGAAGGAAGGAAGGAAGGAAATAAGGAAGGGAGGAAGGAGGGAAAGATGCAAAGAAAGAGGGAGGAATGGAAGAAGGATAGAAAGAAGAAAAGAAAAAGAAAGGATTTTTCCAACCATACGTTTTGTCTAGCTGAGAGGAAAAGGAAAAACCCTCCTTTCTCTTTTTTTTTCAATTAAAAATTTTTAATTACAATATATTTTAAATATTCTAAAGCATACAGGCGTATCTCATCAGGATTTTAACTTTCTAGTCACCAAAAAACATCATTAAGGAAGCCATAGACTTGGAGAGGCTTTACCCCTAAAGAAAACTTCTCCA
>NW_011902401.1:0-1952 GCF_000151845.1 Pteropus vampyrus | reverse complement strand
GAGGGAGGCGTGAGTCATGTGGGTAAATCGCTTGAGCCCTCTGAGCCCTTCTTCTCGGCTACGAGATGCCCGTCCACCAGAACAGTGGCACAGTGTGCAAATGTTAAGGCACAGGTAAGAACTCTTCAAGCAGCACACGTTATGGCCTTGAGGGGACGTTAATATTTAGTTTTATTTCAACATACGGCCTGTGGAACAACCAATCCTTTGTAATCCAGCCCAACAGGGGCAGAAATACGACCCCTTTGCTGCCAGCCGCACCACGTAGGAGTGGTGAGCAGCTGATTTGTTCCATTACAAGTGTAACTCAGACTGTTCCATGATGATTCTTTTTCAAACTAGTGAAGAGTAACAGACGTCTGAAAGAGCTTAATAATTGTGGGCACAGTACTAGAATTGAGAGGCAACAACTTTAGATTAAAAATGGATTCGAATTCGATAGACTCTCTGATTCACTCACCAAACACCTGGAGCACGCTCTACAACACAGCGGGGTGGGAATGAGCTCAGCCTCGGAGCCCGAGCTGCCCGAGTGCTAACTGCAGCCACCATGAGGGCTCACGTGGCCCTGCAGGCCCTGTAATGTTAGGCAAATTACTAAGACCAGCAGGTTTTTTTGGCCAATTAAATAAGATACTAAATGTAAAAACAAAACAAAACAAAACAAACAAACAAAAAACTAGCACAACACCTAGCACAAAGCATTCCATAAATGTTGGCTAAGATAATGTTTACTATTTAGCAACTGTTCTAGACACTGAAGATAGTATAAAACACAAGGTATAATCTAGATCATCATCTATCGGTTGTATCTCAGAAAGTCTAAAGGGTGGATATTTTCGGGCGTCAAGGTAACTCCGTGAATCTTAGGCTGTTATCCTAATACTTAGCACTGTGTTTTACAGCAGTGGTCCCCAACCTGTCTGGCACCGGGGACCAGTGTTCCTGTGAGCATCTAACGCCTGGCGACCTGAGGCGGGGCTGAGGCGGTGATGCCGGCGCTGGGGAGCGGCCGCAGGTACACATGACGCTTCGCTCTCTCGCCCACCGCTCACCTCCTGCTGTTTGGCCCGGTTCCTAACAGGCCACGGACCGGTACCAGTCTGGCCCAGGGGCTGGGGACCCCGGTTTTACAGCCTTGATCCTCAGAAGGGTCCAATCAAGAAATCTAAACACTTTTGCAAACTAAAATGTAGTCTATCTCACATGTGACATTCAATGAGTCTTTTACTTCTGGATTTCAGAAAACCTTTGTGCAAACGGTGGCTGCCTCGACCTCCAGACGAGGCTAGCCTAAGCACCTGTGAGATGGACCTCCTCCCAAGCCAGTTTTCAATCACTCAAAACCCATCATCGTCACATCCCGAGGCAATCATTTCCCTCGGCTCTCCAGGTCAGCAAAGCAGGTGAGAGGTAAATGATAAAAAACATCAATAACATCTTGCTTCCTTCCATAAACCTAGTGCAATAAGCTCTTACTATGACCAGCCATCATCTTTGCCAATTTATGTTGTTTTTGGTTTTTTACAATAAATGAGTGAGCAGCGAGAATTTCCGCAGAAAGGCCCTACAGGCCAATTCTATGAGACTACGGTGTTAAGAGTTTTCAAAATAAAAGTTGTACCAATTTGTAATCATTTTTATATACAGTGGAGGAAAACGGGATCCTTATGGACACAGAAAAGTGATTCTGTGTCTATGGACACAGAAAAGTGATTCCATCTATTACCAAAACAGAGTGCCCGCTGACCATGTAGATCGCTGTGGATTAACACGGCATGTCAGAACTTCCATGCTCTGGAATGACTGTTTAAAGCCAATCAGCCGAATCCTATTAACATCCATCAATTAGGTGCCAATAGAAGACACCGACGCATTTTCAAAAGACTTAGGACGTCGTCCTTAAATAGGTCTAAATTCTAGTCACCTATATCACAACTTGGTACAGTTAA
>NW_011902400.1:0-3681 GCF_000151845.1 Pteropus vampyrus | reverse complement strand
GGTATGCTTACGAAAGTGGCACGTGGGAAAGCATACCAAAACAAAAGCAAAAAAGACTGAGAACCACTCTTTTCATGTCTCCTTATTACAATCATTCTCCATACTGACCTCCATTCTTTCCAAAATATAAATCTAATCATGTCATAACCCTCTCTAAAGTCTTTCCGTGGCTTCTGAATATATCATGCACATCCGCACCTTCACGTTTCTGTTCATGCTTTTCTCTTTTTTCCCCGTTTTGGCAAAAATCTTGCTTATCCTCTGAAGCCCTGCTCAAGAGTCACCTCACTAGTGAGGAATAATCTTATCTTGCTAGTCTCCTTTGCAAATAACTACTCCCACTGCATTTTGTTCATCACTGATCATGGCTGTCAATCTTCCCTGCCAGACAAGGACTTCCCTAAAGGCATTCTGGATCTCAATCACTGACAGATAGTCGGTACTCAAAAAATGTTAAAGAAGTCAACTACTATTTACACTTAACATCATCAAAAGCTAAAAATCTTATCACTGATCATGTGAATGCATTTATAAACTACATACTAAGTACCATATACCTATTAGAATCATTTAGAGTATAAAGCAAAAACTGAAACTATCTCAAACTGTATATATCCAGGCATAGTAAAAGTTCAAATATGCTTAGAGACCTAATTCATATTCATATAAATGTAGCTATTCTTGTGAGTCCACACTTTGGGGAGGCCCACCCTGCTTCCTCATAGTTAAACCAGATAACTGGACAGGACGAAGAGAGTTTAGCCTTTGATAGAGAGTAAAGGAGGTCAAGTATGACAGCTGATTTTTTATATTATCCATTTTATCATAAAGATTAAAAAAGTTAGCTTTATGTGTCATAAAAAAATCTATAATTTCAAATCTTTAAAATTTCATTTTTGAATATTACTTTTAAACTGTGGTTCAAATCACACTAAACATATCATTTTATATTTGGTTCCAAAATTTCGCTCTAAATTACACTCATAATTACACTTTCGGTGACCACGTTATTCCCTCATTCTGACATATTGCAGTTCATTAAAACACTCACCCAATTTCAATAATTCCCTCAACATTTATTGAACAAATACTGTGAGCCAGGCCCTAGGGCACAATTGACCACCCCTGACCTCCAGAATCCCCCAGGCAAGTAGCAGGGGTTGACTCATACACCCAGGATTACAAGGCAGTGCTGAGCATAAATCAGAGGGTAGCTCACCAGCAAAGCAGAGCTGGGTGGGATGTCCCCACATCTGACCTCTGCTCTCGAGGGAGGTCAGGAGTAAGAGGGGCAAGATGCAATCAGGACAAGAGAAAAGAGTCTGAAGTCACACATCATGTTCGGGGAAGGGCAGTGGCTGGGAGCAGGTACAACACAAGAAAAAATGAATGAATGGCCCTAATTCCTTAAAACCTCTCCAGAATTGGAAGTTATTTTAATTTCTAGTACTTTTGCAAGAATAGAACGGGTAACTCAAGGTTGACTTAAAATGCATCTTTGATTACACATTTTTATTACTAACTCTATTACTCATCACTAAAATTCTCTGTCCATTTATATACTAAATCTTGATTTTTTTTCCTCATTAAGTTTGAGAAGACTCCTCAGGTATTACAGATTTTAACCCTTAGTTACACTTGATACAACCATTTTCCCCAGTCTGTTATATTATTTTTTCATTGTGACTAAGTCCTAAAATTTTATATATTCATAACTGTTGATCTGTTCTTTAGTGAGTTTTTCATTGCCCCAATACAGAGCTATCAATTTTTCATAAAGCTGATGAATATTACATTCTATTTTCTATTTTTCTAAAATGTGATTTTCAAAGTATTTAGCTCTTAATAGCAGCTAGACCTTATAAAGACACGATGTGCATCAACAGTCACATATAGCCATTAACCTCCATCTTCCAATCCTCCCACTCTTTTTGCTAAGATACAACTAGGGAATTCCCTGTCATCCAAGCTCCTCATTCATTTTAATTCAAATTCCCTTATATTACAATGCTGGGAAGAGAGTAGCTAGAGCTGGAATACCGTGTACTATTTTTAGAGATGGCCTGAGATGGCCCGAAACGTCCCCACCCTCTATGAAAGAATTAAGAATATTTTAAGGTACATATTAGGGACAGAAAAAAATTTAAGGGATGTATCAGCAATAAAAATCAATGTTAATTTTAAAGTACTGTGGCAATGTTCACTGCCATACTTTCTAACTCCTCAAAACTGGGCCTAGAATACGATAACCTTTTGATTTCTTGTTATGGAAGGTAATTTTTGAATTAGAAAAGGGGGCTTAGTCAAGTGTTTGCAGTTCAGCATGTCTGACTCCCCGTGGGAGTTTGGAAATTGGAAGGGAGGGGCACTTTTTAGATATCACAACAAGGGAGCATCCATTGCTATCTGTGAGGAATCAGGGATCAAAGGTTTTCCTCTTCATGTAGGGCAATCTTATGCAACAAAAACCTGTCCCACACCAAATGCTAACAGCGGCCTCTTTTCAGCCAAGAGCCTTAGGGCCCAAAATGTCTTGCTTCCAATGTCTCCCATGAAGGCAAGTCTCTTGACTCTCATTTGCTGAATCCACCCTGCCACAGGTACATGTTTTCCAGTGGGAGGGCGGGCCCTAGGGAGGGGTGCGAGGTGGATCTGGCTGTCCTGGCTGTCTTGCTTACTCCTCCTGTGGGGTCTCTCATTTTACTGTCCATTCTGGCCTTCATTCGTTACAAGTAACATCCCCACAAGTTCCTGGGGTTCAGCTACTATATTCTCACTCTGATCCACCAAAATCTGTTTCCAGTAAGTTCTGAGAAAATACTTGATAAACATATCACATTAAGATATTAACCTCATTATGATACAATGCATTCCTCTTCTCAGGGAAATTTGTATGTAAATACCACTTCTTACTATCTTTTCTGTTACCATTTTTCACCTAGATCGCTACGGTAGTTTCTTTACTAGACTGTCTGCTTTAACCTTCCAACTCACAGTCTACTCTCAACAAAGAGCTGACCAAAGAGAGATCCTATCTTTTCTTCGCCCAAAACTCCCTTATAGCTCCCATCTTTAGTGGACTGCAACCAAGGTCTTAAATGATCTGAATAAGGAAAGCTGAAGGAAGACTGTAACAAGGAAATAGAACAAGAGTCCATTTTGGTCATGTTAAATTCAAATGCCTATGAGAGGTTCAAATGGAGCTGCCACAAAGGCATTATCCTTAGAACATCAGAAGAATGCTTTAGGCTAGATAAACGGTTATCAGCTGGGGGTGATATTGCCTCCCAGGGGATATTCAGCAATGTGTGGAGGAAGTTTTGGTTGTCACACCCGAGATAGGGGTTCTATTGGCATCTAGTGGGTGGAGGCCAGAGATGCTGCTAAACATCTTACAGTGCACAAGACAACCACCCCCGCCCTCCCCACCCCCCCAAAAAAACCTATCCAGGCCAAAATGTCACTAGTGCTAAGGTTGAGAAACCCCGGGCTAGAGACATAAACATGGAAGACTTATTCAAAATGATCATATTTAAAACCCAAAGTATAAAGTGAGGGGCAAAAAGAGGACCAAACTTTGAGGAACTCCTCTTTCAGAGTCAAAGTGGAAGGACCAACAAAGAAGACTGAAAAGGGTCAGCCAGAATGGGAAAAAGAAAACCAGGAAAGGGTGGTGTGACA
>NW_011902399.1:0-1865 GCF_000151845.1 Pteropus vampyrus | reverse complement strand
GTTTATGCCCACTATACCAAAATAATTATTGCAATATAAGCTACGTGGTCTTGAGATGTTTTTCACACATTTCAAACATTTTAATAATCAGGCGTGATAGAATGAATCTGCAACTAGTTAGTATCAGTATAATCCACTAAATCACAAACTACAATACATTTTGATGATGTATTTGTATTTCTGATATTGAGACAATTAAAAGATATTCCCTAAAACTTAATGTAAACTCTATCTGCTAGTATAAAAGTTTATATTAGGTGGGAAAGAAAAAAATAAAAAAAATGATTGATTTTATTATTAAATAATCCTGTTATTTTGTCTAATTGTTATTAATGACAGAGAACTCATATTTACATATGAAGATATTAACCTGACCATTGTGTTATCATAATATTTGAGATTTTATAAAAAATGCACTTGTATATGTGTCTCCTTTTGTCTCATTAAAATTTATTTCAATACAATTTATTTATTGACATCCATAGAATAAAAATCAGAAAATGAGATTACTCATTCTTGTAAATAAATAGCTCATTGTCACTTTAAAGTAAATAAGATAAAATAACTAAACTAGCAGTGCAGAATTTTGAAATATCCAATCTTAGATATTAATAATTTTGTTTGTTTTTACCCTAAAAGAAATCCCCTTTCTTGCTCCAGTAACTGCTGTTGCTTTTGTTTTTCTACCACTTTCTTCCCCAGTCACAGGTTAAAAGGAAAGGGAGAGGAGAAGAAGAAAGGGAAAGAGAATTTCTTACTTTCAAATGAGGTTTTATGATGACTTTCTGTGCTCTGTCCCATGAGATATATAAAGTCAACACTTATTTTTTCCCTTGTGAAGTTCTTCCAACAATCAATTCATGGATATTTGTGATTTAGCCAATGATATTCTCAGAGCTCCATTCCATACAGACCTTCTCCTGTTGGAGATCTATTAATTTCTGAAGAATCTTCTAGGGCAGGAATGAAAAAACAGCTCCGTGAAGCTCTGTCTCTCACATCTGGTCCATATGCAGTAGTCACACATCCATTACTTTGACAAACTCTTGGAATACAAGCTCATCCCTAATCCCTGGGGTCACTTCTCCATAGCCTGTCCCCTTTGTCCCCTTGATTTCTTAAGATGAGGGTCAGACCCCTGGCCACTGTGTCCCTTACTCTCAGAAAGAGATCTGCAGCTCTCCACAAGGGGTGTCAGATTCCCTTCTCTTTGGATAAGCAGAAATGAAAGAGCACTTCCAGGGAGGTGGGTAAACTTAATAACAGAGCAGCGTAGTCCTTTCAAAAAATAAAAAAAATAAAATCTCCCACAGCCATGTGCTTGTGTACTTTCTGCCACCTTTTACCTTCCTTGTGCGTGAGAAGCTCAAGTGTTATGAGACAGGTTATTAAAAGGGTATTTTGAAAATCTGAATTTTGCTCTTGCATTTTATTTTGGTGACCACTATTTGTCATACTAAGGTTCGTATACTGAGTTGGCAGAGACCCAACTCTTTAGTTTTACAATCTTATCATATACGTAAAACCTTAATTTTCTGAGGTTTCTCAACTTCGTGAAAATTTATTTGAATCTTTAAAAAGGGAAGTGAGAGAGGGATTAAGGGTTGGAGAAATTAGCATTGACCAAATACTTGCCAGGTTTCAGGTTTTAGATGCGTTCCCATTAGGAGCCTCCTGTCTCCTTCAGCTGTTCCCACAGTTGAGGGAGGGAGAATTTATCATCTCTATATCCTGATAAGTAAACCAAGACTCTAATTTTGTTTTGTGCCTGAGGTGACATGGCTGATGAGTAGGAGAACAAGGATTGGACACTTCATCTGAATGACAGTCAAACCTGAGACCCACGCTATCTCATGTATACCATT
>NW_011902398.1:0-2121 GCF_000151845.1 Pteropus vampyrus | reverse complement strand
TATACACCAATGATTAACTATCAGAAAGAGAAATTAAGAATATAATCCCATTTACAATTGCATCAAAAACACTGAAATACCTAGAAATCAATTTAGCCAAAGTGGTAAAAAACTTGTACTCAGAAAATTATAAGTCACTGAAAAAAAGAAATTGAAGAAGATACAAATAAATGGAAGCATATACTATGTTCATGGATAGGAATAATAAGCATCATTAAAATGTTCATACTCTCCAAAGCAATTTTTATATTCAACGCAATCCCTATCAAAATGCCAATGGCATTTTTCACAGAACTAGAAAAAATAATCCTAAAATATATATGGATCCATTAAAGATTCCAAATAGCCATGGCAGTCTTGAGAAAGAAGAACAAAGTTGGAGGTATTACATGACTTGATATCAAACTATACTACAAGTCTATTGTAATCAAAACAATATGGTACTGGCATGAAAACATACATATCAATGCAACAGAATAGAGAACCAAGAAATAAATCCATACCTACATGCTCATTTAATATATGACAAAGGAGGCAAGAATATACAATGGGGTAAAGACAGTCTCTTCAATAAAATGGTGTTGAGAAAACTAGACAGATAACATGGGAAAAATAAAACTGCACCATCTTCTTAACCATATATAAGAATAAACTCAAAATGGATTGAAGACTTTAAGACAGGAAACTATACAACTCCTAGAAGAAAACATAGACAATAAACTCTTTTATATTGCTCTTAGTAATTTTTTTCTGATATATCTCCTCAGGTAAGGAAAACAAAAGAAAAAAATAAGCAAATAGGATTACATCAAACTAAAAAGTTTTTGCACAGCAAAGGAAACCATCATCGAAAAGAAAAGACAATCTACTTGGGGTAAAAGGGTTCAAATATGTGGTGACAGAAAGAAATCTAACTATGGGAGGTGAACACACAATGTGAATATATATATGCCTTACTGTTAAAATGTACAGATGAAACTTATTGGATTTTGTTAACCTATGCCACCATAAAAATAAATTAATTAAAAAAAAGACAATCTACTGAATGGGAGAAGATATTTTCCTATGATACATCTGATTAAAGGTTAATACTCAACATTTATAAAGAACTCATACAACTCAACACCAAAAAAAAAAAACAAACGATATAATTAAAAAATGGGCAGAAGATCTGAATAGGTATTTCTCCAATGAGGAAATGCAGATGGCCAATAGACAACATGGAAAAATACTCAAGGTCACTAATCATCAGAGAAATGCAAATTAAAACCACAATGAGATATCACCTCACACTTGTCAGAATGGCTATCGACAATAAATCAAAAACAACAGGTGTTGGCGAGAATGCAGAGAAAAAGGAACCCTTGTACACTGTTGGTGGAATTGCAGATTGGTATAGCCACTGTGGAAAAGAGTCTGGAAGTTCCTCAAAAAATTAAAAGTAGAACTACCTTTCGACCCAGCAATTGAACTTTTGCATATTTAGCCAAAGAAAATCACTTAAAAGTAAAGATTTATGCACCCCACCGCTATGTTCACAATAATCAAGATGTGAAAGCAACCTAAATGCCCATCAATAGATGATTGGAATATTACTCAGCCATAAAGAATGAGATCTCATCATTTACAACAACATGGATGGACCTAGAGGTTATTATGCTGAGTGAAATAAGTCAGACAGAAAAAGACATACATATGATATCACTTATATGTGGACTTCAAGAAACAAAAGAAATGAACAAACAAAATGAATAAAGGTTCACAGATACAGAGAACAATCTAGTGATTGCCAGAGGGGAGGAGTTGGGGGCCAGAGTGAAAAAGGTGAGGAGATCAAGAAATACAAATTAATAGTCACAAAATAAGCCCAGGAATGTGGAGTAGAGCGTAGAGAATATAGTCAATAATATTGTAATGGCTGTGTGGTGCCAGATGGGTACCAGAGTTATTGAGGGAATCGCTTTATAAATTATATAAATACCTAACCATTGTGCTGTATATCTGAAAGTAATAGAAAAATATATAATTGTTAGTTTGGGGAAAACCCAAGAATAAGTTGAGCTAAGACCATGCAAAGAAGACTATTATGAGAGATAGAATTGAGAAATTTTAGTGTGTAAG
>NW_011902397.1:0-1480 GCF_000151845.1 Pteropus vampyrus | reverse complement strand
TCTTTAGCATGGAGTCCTGGGACCTCAGCCCTGGCTCAGCCTCCTTTTCACTCTGGCTATGTGTCCTTGGGCAGGTTTTGAACCCCTCTGAGCCTCTTTTCTCGTCTGTAAAGTGAGAATAACGATAGTATAGTATCTACCTCATTAAATTGTGGATTCAATGCATTAACATATAAAGTGCTTAGCAGAGTCATGATGCAGAGTAAACACTCAAGTGCCAATTGATGTTATTTCATTTTTATGCTGTTCATCTTCCTAGAAGGCCCTTACCCACAATACGGTGAAATTCCACACTCTTCAAGGCTTTCCCTGGAAATTCCACACTCTTCAAGGCTTTCCTGTCCCAGGGACTCGCACCCACCTCTGTGTGCCTGAGATCAGGGGATACTTTGCAACTTGGGGATTCTTTGCTACAGCTTCATCTATCATTTTGTAGTAAAAAGATGTCAAGTAACACAATTGGACCTTAACCTAATCAGTTACAATAAACTAGCCATTGGGAATACCATCACAAGGATTGTGGCTTCCCTCAGGAGGTTTGGGGGGTGGGAATGGCTAAGCAGAACCTGGGGCAGTGTGTGATTAGGAGCCACATTACAGTTGTACAGTTGGATCCCAGCTCCCTTATTAGCTAACTCTGTAACCCTGGGTTCGGAGCCACCTAGTCCTTATCTGGAAAATGAGTAAATAAGTACCACCCTCTTTGTGCTGTTAGGAGGGTACGTTTAGGTACTTCTTCAGGACTGTGAAGGACCCGAAATGCAGCTGCATAGCTTCAGGCAAGTACTAGCCCAGGAAACATCAGTCTCTTCATCTACAGATCCACAGATGAGGACATGAAGACAGTACACCTAGCTCACACCATGATTGAGAGCAAAGTTCCTAATAAGGAGCCCGACAATAGTAGGTGTTGCAAACATGGAACTTCTCAACTTCCCTTCCTCTCCTCCCTAAGGGGAGGGACAAAGGTCAGGAGGACTGGGTTTTCTGTCACTCCTAAGTTGCTTTAAGCAAGTCGCCCAGTTCAGCTGGGCTGAATGGTGGAAGGAAGGAGAGAAGGAAAGAAATAAGGGAATGAGGAAGGGAGTGGGGGAGAGACGGAAGGAGGAAGGGGTAAAGGAAGGAAGGAAGAACGGAGGTAGAAAGAGGGGAAAGAAAGGGAAGAAGAAAAGGAGAAGGAAGAAAAGAAGGAAACGAAGGAAGAAAAAGAGAAAGTAACATCACTCCCATCAGCCAGCCAACATGGGGCGGGTGCAAGCTGAGCAGACCAAGAGAGACAATAGTGGGGAGTTGGTTGGGCAAACAATGTCATCTACTCAGTCTGTGCTAACAGGAGCTTCCCATGGTGGGAATCCAACCCCATCTTCTCCCCCTGGATCTTCCCAGCCTGCCACCCAGGGATACCAGTTCAAAATCTACTTGATGGAAATCTGCCACATTAAAATATGGGGGAGAAAAAAGAACAATGTTGGAGGACTCA
>NW_011902396.1:0-2099 GCF_000151845.1 Pteropus vampyrus | reverse complement strand
TCCAACCCTAACACAGCTGCCAGAATGATTCTTATGAATGAAATTAATATGTTATTACAGAGTCTAAAACCCTTCAATGATTTATCAGAGTTTTCCAGATAAAGCTCCAACTCTCGCAGCTAGCACACGACAGGGTTGCTCAGCTTTGCAACTACTGACATTATGGACCAGATAATTCTTCATTGGGACTGGTTATGAGAGAGGAGAGGACTGTCTTGCACATGATAGCAAGTTTAGCAGCATCTCTAGCCTTCATTCATTAGATGTCAGTTGCATCCCCCTGCCTACTAAAGACAAATGTTTTGACATTGCCAAATGTTTCCTAGGGATGAAATTTTCACAGGCTGAAAACCTCTGTTGTACTTGATCTGGCTACTTCATTTCTACTCCTCTGCAAAAATGCACACCGCATTTTGTACCTTTCTCCAACGCAAGCCCTTCATTCCAGTCATCTCAGCTATTTCCACTTTCCCAGGCATGTTCTGTTTCTCCATGCCCCCAAGTTTTTCCATGACTGCTTATGATGATATTTTAGTTCATAATGTCCTCTATCTAGTTGACTTACTTATTAACTTAAAAACTCAACTCAGATAGTCCTTTGTCTTTGGAAGTCTTTCCTCTGGTTGATCTAGATGAATTTTGAAAATATTATCAAACTCAATTTCATTATTTTTTTAAAAAAAAATTTTTCTCTTATAATAATGTATATATTTTTTTGCATTTTATTGTATTGTACTAGTAGTTTCAAGTAGAAAGTATATTGGTTAGACATTTATATAGTTTATGAAATGATCCCCTCCCTGATTACTCTATTTTCGCTCTGGCTCTACACATAGCCATTACATTATTGCTGACTGCATTCCCTATGTCATGCTTCCCATCCCCGTGACCATCTATCAACTACTAATTTGTAGTTCTTCACCCTTTCACCTCCTTCTCCCAGAACTCCAACATTCTTCCCCTCTGGCCGTCACCAGATAGTCTTCTATATTTATGAGTCTATTTTTGATTAGTTTGTTCTTTTATTTATTAAATTCTGCATATAAGTGAAATCATATGGTATTTATTTCTCTGTCTGACTTATTTTGCTCAGCATAATAACTTCTAGGTCCATCCATTTAGGTTGTTGCAAATGGTAGGATTTCATTCTTTTAATGGCTGAGTAATATTCCATTGTATTTATGAACCATAACTTCTTTATACAATCGTCCATGATAGGCATTTAAGTTACTTCCATATCTTTGGTATTGTAAGTTATGTTGCCATGAACATAGGGATGCATAGATTTTTTTTTTTTTTTTAACGATGCATTGATCTTTAAGAATTATTGTTCTGGGTTTCTTTGGATAAATGTCCAGAAGTGTAATTGCTGGGTCAAAAGGTAGATCCATTTTTAGTTTTTTTGAGGAAGCTGTATATCCTTGACAATAATCATCATGTCTTACTTGGTTTGTATTTCTAATGCCTTGCCACAGGTGGCAACCTCAATAGATGTTTGTCTTTATGAATATATACTTCGTAAGAGTAAAGGAAATCACTTATGTAAAGCAGCATGCTCAGTATCTTCCACAGGTTTCATGAAGTTAATGTCAATTGACTTTTTATACATTTTCTAAACCTTCTAATAGAATTATTTATGTTAGGTTTAAAAAAAGTTTTGTTTTGAGTTTTTCAGATTTTGAAATTTTGGGTTTCAAAATTTCTTCTCAACCTTTCCGCTTTCCAATTTCAGCCTTTCACATTCTCTCCAATGTAGTCCTCTGACCTCTCCACCTATATAAATTCTTCTAATCCATAGATCCCAACTCAATCCCAATTCCTCCATGAAGTCTTCATTAGCTCTAACACATCAGCTCTTGTCATTTGTTTTCCCTATTATAATAAAACTAGGCCTTCATGGCCTTGGATCACAAGAGTCTAAACAAATGTATATCATTTTTCCTCTTACCTAAATTAGAGGGAACAAACTCTAAGGAAGACAAAGACCTATTAAAGACAAACAAAATTCAGGTCAGAAAAAAAAAATCTAAACAGCAAACATAGGACTATGCTATCTAGTGAAGTCTGTGACTTTATTTCTCAAGAGATAAACTTTGAAT
>NW_011902395.1:0-1642 GCF_000151845.1 Pteropus vampyrus | reverse complement strand
CTTCCTCTCTCTCTCTCACTCTCTCTCTTTCTTTTAATTAGTTTCAAGTATACAGAACATTGGTTAGATATCTATATAGTTTATAAAACCATCCCCCCAATTGCTCCCTGCCTCCCCTGGCCCTCCACCTTGCCCACATGTTAATGCTGATTGCATTCCCTATGCCGTGCTCCCCATCCCCGTGCCCATCCATCAGCTACTTCTTTAACCCTTCACCCCATTCTCCCAGCCCCCCAACTTCCTCCCCTCTGTCACCAAATTGTCCACTATATTTGTGAGTCTGGTTTTGCTTATTTTGTTCCTTTTGTTCCTTAGATTCCGCATATAAGTGAAATCATATGGTATTTATCCTTCTCTGTCTGACTTAGTTCATTCAGCATAATAACCTCTAGGTCCATCCATGTCGTTGCAACTGGTAGGATTTCATTTTTTTAATGGCTGAGTAATATTCCATTGTATATATAAACCATAATTTCTTTATTCAATCGTCAGTTGATGGGTATTTAGGTTGCGTCCATATCTTGGCTATTATAAATTGTGTTGCCATGAATCTTGGGGTGCATAGAGCTTTACAAATTATTGTTTTGGTTTTCTTTGGATAAATACTCGGAAGTGCCATTGCTGGGTCAAAAGGTATATCCATTTTTAATTTTTCGAGAAACTTCCAAGCTGTTTTCCATAGCGGCTGTACCAATTTGCAATCCCACCAAGAATGTATGAGGGTTCCCTTTTCTCCTCATCCTCGCCAACACTTCTCGTTTTTTGATTTATTGATGACAGCCATTCTGACAGGTGTGAGGTGGTATCTCATTGTGGCTTTAATTTGCATTTCTCTGATGGTTAGCGACCTTGAGCATCTTTTCATATGTCTATTAGCCATCTGTATTTCCTCTTTGGAGAAGTATCTGTTCAGGTCTTCTGCTCATTTTTTAATTGGATTGTTTGTTTTCCTGTTGTCAGAAAATGTCTTCTTACTCTAGTAAGAAATCTCCCTGGGCTACCGCCTGCCACGCAGCCTGGACCCCATCTCGCTCTTGCCTCCTAAGCTGGTGGGCGGCTGCTGTGGAATTTGCCAGAGGTCACTGGGACATTGTTCAGTTTGCCTCTCACGGCCAGAAAGGCTGTTCCCTTGGCCTCCAAGGACTTTGGAGTGTGGGCGCCAAGGCGTGGGTGGCTGCAGCGACTGACTCCTGCGGGCCGGGACCCCGCCGGCCCAGTCTTCGGCTACAGCACAGCTCAGGACCCATAGCCAGTCCGTAGGTGCTCAGTAAATGCCAAATAGATGCGTGACCACAACTGGGGGGCGGAATGCAGCTAACAGGAATCTGCTCCGGTTTGGAATATATTTGAAGCTATTGTTTGGACCTGTTTGCAAGGTGTTTGTCCGGGCGCTGGGCCGACGGGGTCTCTGGGTTGGCCTTTCTCTTAGCGACAGCAGCTTCTTGCCGCAGGAAGGTAGAGAGAGCTCTCTGTGTCTGGCTGGCTGGCAGATCTAACACGACTTCGGGCCGGCGCTGAGCCTACCCGGCGTGATCCAAAGGTCTTGGCCATGGTCGCAGGACACGGGCCCGCGGGGTCACACTGGCCTGCGGTCGCCTAGGACGCGCGGGGCGGGGCGGGGCGGGGCGGCGGCTGGCTGGGG
>NW_011902394.1:0-2825 GCF_000151845.1 Pteropus vampyrus | reverse complement strand
GCACGCAGTCTGCTACACGACTGTGTCACAAGTGAAAAGGCCAAAGAATCACCACTTCCTTTTTTTTGCATGACTCTGCTGCGTACTTAAGAGATGCTACTACCCACCAGCCACCCACTGCAACCTTCACAAGAAAAAGCAAAAAAGCCAAAACCAGCTGAGTCCAAAAGAGACAGTTCTAATGCTGCCTTATGCTCTCACGGAACCTGACTCTGTGCTTTAGTTAACATGCTGCGTGACCTTGGAGAAATTACTTCACCTCTCTGTGCCTTAATTTCCTCATCTTCAAAATGGAGATCATAACAGTACCTATTCCATGGGTTGCTAAGATAATTAAATGAGATAATATATGTAAAGATTTCTAGAACACATAGAAAGTTCTTATAGGAGTATTAGCCAATATTATTACTATAATAATTGCGACTGGTGCCTCCAAAATGTTTGTTGAGTAAAATTCTTGTAAGTTCCCCTGGAGAAAACACCCTCGTCCATTGATTAACGTGGAGACACTGAAGCAGCCAGTCTGCCCTCAGGCCTTACGTAACCTGGATCGCATCTCAATCAAGCCTGATTCAGCTCTACCAAAGGAGCAGCAAAGTTTAACTACTATAAGTAGGTGACTGTGATATAAATAGGTCTGAGATGAAAGCCAGGTCCTCATCTAGGACCAGCTGGATTCCATGAGACTGCCCCCTATCTTTGAACCCAGGATTGGCAGACTGAGCACAGAGAAGCCCGGCCACACATTCCGAGGGAAAAACAAATCCATCATCTGAACCTATGTCTGTCATTCGACGTGATGCCAATAACTACCGTCAGGCTGCGATCGCTGCTGTGTAATCTACCCTGCTGACCACTTTCTGTTCTTTCATTTAATCCTCATAATATCCCTAATAGAGAGAGGGTAGACTCTATTTTTCTCCCCATTTTACTGATGAGGCAATCGACGCAGAGGGAGTAAGTTGCCCAACATCACGCAGCTAGTAAGTAGCAGAGCCAGGAATCAAATCAAGGTTTATATGACTCCTGAGCCTGTGATAGTAACCATTAGCCTTTACTTCTAGTTATAGTCAAACAGTTTTTCAAGGAATCTACGATATCAGAATACAGTCCATGGGCATGGCTTTTGCAATCAATAGATAGTCTTCGATGTTTCTCAGGTTCTTCCTGTTGAAAATTAAGTGCCTTTGACGGTTCGTGCCTGCGCACGTGCTTCTTTCTGTGTAGTCCTTTGACAGCAGAATCCACGCAGAATACTCAGCTATAGCTCCTAGCCAAGGCTATCATG
Organism: Pteropus vampyrus; assembly: GCF_000151845.1. Classification (NCBI taxonomy): domain Eukaryota; kingdom Metazoa; phylum Chordata; class Mammalia; order Chiroptera; family Pteropodidae; genus Pteropus; species Pteropus vampyrus. The sequence goes on along the minus strand of NW_011902394.1, from coordinate 1,537 downwards.
CTGGCAGTTTCCAGATAAGCTGCATCGGGCACAGCTTATATGCTATAACAACTATGTACTGATCAGCATAATTGTCCCGTGTCTTTAAGAGCAGATAACTAGTCTGACAATCCATCAGCAGCTTGAATTCTCTGTGGTTCATTCCAGCTTTTGGAAGGATCTTGGTAACAAGGGCCTTTAGAGATCTCATTTAGAAGGAAAACAGGGAAGTGTTCCCTGCCACGAAGGCTTATTCTTCCTCAGCCCTACCCCTTGCACGGGCCTCCTCCAGTAACCCTTGTTGGACAAACTGTGGTACCTGGGACAGGTGATTCTGAAAGGCCTGCATCTCCGGCGTGGATGAGGAATAAAACTTCCTAGTGGGAGTCTATTCTCCCCAAAGTAGAGGAGTATTTCTTTTCCCGTGCATTAAGGGCTATATGCCTGGGAAGTCTGAAAATGGGGAGGACGGCAAACGTGCCCCCTTCCTGGGCAGGAGCACAGATGCCCATTCTGGCTCACCTGGGCCCAGAAGCCACCACGTAGTGCCAGGAGCACGTCCCCACACTGGCATCCAGCACGCACAGGGCAAGTCCATTAAAAACAGACACAAGATTCATTTGAACCACATTTCTGATTTCTGAGTTCTTATCTTCCATATTTAACTGGCTTTTCCAGTTTCTAGCTTATTGTTGCCGTTGGAATGAGAATGTCTGATGCTCCCTGCCTCGGCCATTAGTGACTACCCATTACCGCCCTAGTATCCACCCCGCATGCCACTTCCTGGACCTCCTCAGGCAAAGCCAATGGCCTTCATGCCCTCTCACTACTGACTGGACTCACCCAGATTCCATCTCAGCCATGTCACATCTCAAAAAAGCACATTCCCTGGAGATAAGGTCACTGACTTTAAGATAAGATGACAGTCGCCATTTGTTTTTTCTTATAATGGTGGGGACTTGAGCTTTAGCTCTTGGATTCTCAGAACCATAGGTATGGCAGAGAACAAATGATATTCGGTCAACAAGTAAACACTGGGGATCCTCTGTGTGCTCGGTGCTGACTGTTCTAAGTGCTGGACAGAGGCGACAAGACAGGCCAAGCCCTTGCTGTCATGGAACGTACAATCTAGATGCGAAGTGCAGGTGGCTTGCTGATATTTTCTGAACCACATTTTATATCGCTAGGTGAATCAGATGTTAGCGAGACTGAGATGGAGGCCTTCTTGATAATGAATTTTCAATATGTTCCCTTCTCTCGCTCTTTTAAAATAATGCTGGCTGGTCATCAGAAAAGATGGTAGGAGGGATGAGAAATAATCAAAGCTTTATAAAACAGTGTTTGCTTCAAAACTTACGAAAGCCTTTTGAAAGCTCAGCACCAAAAAACGACAGTAAGTCACAAAATCCAATACCCTACTAATATTGAAAAGTTGCGCTTTCTGCAAGCCCTGTAATCACCCTTGGTTTCTGTTCTCCATTTGCATTGTAGGTACAGTTAGGTGTCTCAACGAAGATATCTCAGCCGCTTCTCTCTTAACATTTTACCACCGAGATTT
>NW_011902392.1:0-2585 GCF_000151845.1 Pteropus vampyrus | reverse complement strand
ACCCTCTAGTTTTAAACTATAACCCTTCAGCCCTCCACTCCTACCTCTGACACTTCCAATTTCCCCTACTCTGCTTTAGAGTTTAATATATCTTTCATCATCATATGCAGTTTCCTTATTATATATATCTGTTATTTTTTATCTTTCTTCTCCCACTAGAAAGTAAGCTCCATTAGGGAAGAGAACATTTTAAATTTACTGGTTAGATCAATATCTGTCATCTAGTAGGCATGTAATAAATATATGTTGGATGAATGAGTGAATGAGTATTCTGTTGGTTTTCCTTCTCCCCTACAAATATGTGGAAGAGGGATTTCCATAAATGCAGACACTATGCAAGAATAGACACACCATAATAGCGAACATCATCTACTCTTTCATTTGCTAGTTTAATAGGCATAGCTAAACATGAAATTTACTGAGCATCGAGTGCTGTTCTCCTTATCTGGAATGGCTTCTTTTAATCTCATTAACATTGCCTCTCCATCAAGCTCTGCATCACCCATAAAGTATTCCTTCTCCATTCTTGCCACAGTGATTTTCAGTTCCTCAGAACTAGTGTAACACTTATGTCCGCTACTGTACAATTTAGCCATCCTTTTTATATTTTATATTCTCATTGTTTCATATGGATAAATTCTATCTCCTGAACTAGCTTGCTAAGTCTTGAAGGGCAAAAATCATATATTATCATCATTTCTGGCAAAACAGTGTAAGTATTCATACTTCAATCCATTTGTCAGAGTATTTTTACTCAGACATAATTTTTCAGGCAGATTTCTCAGAATCTTTATGAGTAAACTGCCTTAAGAGACAAAACAAATGGAACTAAACAGTCTCACAAACAAAATATAATACATAATAAGAAACTATCCCAAAAGAAATTTTGTAGAATTGATGATTTAAAGACATTTCATGTCTTCTTCTTTATGGGTAAGCAATGTGGATTATCAAGTATTTTTTTGTGTATTTAATAAATATTAGCCATTGGTTATCCATAGACTAATATGCCATTTTATGCTTTTAAAAGAAATTTAAGGCATTATAAGACAAGAAAACATTAATTTATTTGCTGAATCAAATGATCAAACTGGAAGGAAGTGATGGCCAATTAGAATGTGTATAATCCTTGTTCATTTAAATGGTGGCTTATAGAGGAGATTCATGAAAAGGTTTGCTTGTCTTCTGACATTCTTCTACTTATCTGTTAATTTACACAGTTTATTTCCAACAATTGCATAGAGCACATGCACATTAAACATTAAAATTGCTTAGTTTATGTCCCAAACTTATGAAACTAAATAAAGTCTGTACTAATAGTGGACCTTTAACTTTCCCCTTTGTACTCAATGACCATCACTATTCAGTATCCCAGGAGTGCAAACATTCTCTGGAGGAAGAGAAGACAAAACATGCTTGACATATCAACACTCGCTGAGGTCAGGTTATATTTTGTTTCCTAGATTAGAGAGAAAATTTTGAATGTATTATTTTTTTTTCAATACATTTTCCTTTGGGAATCAGTTTTGCATGGATGTTACCTTGTGATATATAATCATCAGAGGATTTTCTTAATTCTTCTTTTAACAATGTCATGGATTCTTCCATCCCATTAACTTCTTTGAATAGTATGAAGAATGAGTTTTATGAAACATTTAATAAAAGAGACCGGGGTGTTTAGAGAAATAGAGGTGATATGGAGGGATCACAGAGCCCTGGGTTTTTCTGATGTCTTTTCATTTCTCTAATGAGAGATCATCTCAGTTTTAAGAGAGCAAAAAAGTTAAAGAGTAATAATGCACGAACTCAATCGCTTATTTACAGGAAGGATTGTATCACAATATTTTTTTTAACTTTAACTTTTTTTTGTTTTAATATAGAGATTTTTAGGTAAGATATGTGATTTCTTCTTGAGAATTTTTTTTGTTCTTAGAGATCCAACAAATATGTAATAGTGACACTTGGATGTACGACTCCTTCATTACAAAACAATTAATTTGAAAATGTACCTAATGCCTCCTGTATGCCAGGCGTTCTGCTAGTCACTGATTATATATATTGAATGAGGCAGACTGTGTCCCAGTCTTCATATAGTTCACAGTCAAGTGGAAGAGTAAGAATTTTTGTAAGCCAAAATGCAAAGGAAAGAAGGAAAGAGGCATGCAGGCCAAGTAAAAGGAAAAGAAAGAGGAAAGGAAAAAAAATGTTTTCAGTAATCGAGAAAGTAGAAGTAAACAGTACTGTGAATAGCGTTTTACAGCCAGGAAATTATCATGTATTTCTTTTACATGTTTCTAAATATTTAACTCTTCCAAATACCCAAACTTATAAAATCTTAGAACATCATCAAAAACTAGATTATGGGATCCAGAATGTCTTAGAAGACATAAAAATTTGGCCCCAAAAACCCAGTTTCAGAAATGTAGTTCATATTAACATTATTTTACTTTTTTGACTAATGTTTTTCTTAAGTACCTATTGTGGGCTAGGCACTCTTTTGGGGATATAGCAGAGAACAAAACAAAGCCCTGACCTCATGAATCTTACCTAAACAAGAAGTAAGTATGTAATAGATTAGTGGATGA
>NW_011902391.1:0-1893 GCF_000151845.1 Pteropus vampyrus | reverse complement strand
CTTTTCTATCCAAATAAACCAATTATCCAGGGTCGTCCTGGGAGAACATGGCCTCTGCAAAAGAACCCTGCTACCTGCAGTCTGTAAAACAGCCTGGAGTCTCAGTGGCCCCGGTCATGCCAGGCACCACCATCTAACGACATTTTGGCAGTCAGAAGGAACTTGTGACTGCCATCAGTAGGTATGACAGCCAAGCACGTGGCCCTGGGGGAAGCCCTTCACATGGGTTTTTTCTTGTCGCATTTATATTTAGCTCAAATGAAAAACTGCAGTTTGTTTTCCTTGGTGGCCGGTACCAAATGACAACCGAAAAGGATAAGGAATAATTGTTACCTTTCTCCCCTCTAGGATATGTAGTCTTTGAATTTGGGACCACATCTCTCTGACAACTAATTTCCCATACCTCGCCCATGGAATGTGCACAGAGGCTTATTGTATTGAATTGTATTGAAGAAGATTCAGACAGAAAATACTTGAATTCTGGTTCTCACCTTTTAAAAAATGTTTCTATATTTTAATTCTTAAAATTAAGGAATATTTCAAACACATAGAAAGGTACAGAAAATAAAACAGACAGCCATATGTCAGCTATCCAGATTAACGTTTTCTCGTATTTACTTTAGATCATTCATAACAACAAAAAGGTAAAACCAGCTAAAAACACATAGAGAAAGAGAGAGAGTTTTAATCCTTTGTGTCTTTAAAAAAAAAAACTAGTTTACCCTTTTCATATACATTTGTAACTGTTCTGTATTTATTTTGAAGTTGTTATTTGAATTGCAAATATCTTCTCCCAAATTTTATCTAGCCTTTTAATTTTGTTTATGTTATCCTCTATTATGAAAAACTTTTTAAATTTAATGTAGTCAAATCGTAAATCTTTTTTAAGGTTTGTGAGTATTTATTCTTTATTTAATAAATCTGTTCATTTTAATAACAAAAATCTGTTCATAACTCTACATCCAAGATATTCTCCCATATTGTTTTCCAAAAATTCTAAATTTTTGCTCTTCACATTTAAATTTTTGTCCATCTGGAATTTACTTTTGCTTATATGGTGAAATAGAGATCTAATTTTATCTTCTTCCAAATAGAAAGTTAAATGTTTCAGTACCTTATAAGGATAGCCCAGCATTTCCCAGTGTTAGAGGTGTCATTTCTGTTAAATACAAATTCCCATATATGAGTGGGTCAGTCCCCTCGACTCTCTGTACCATTCCGTTGGTCCATTGGTCCATGTCGGTCTATTCTTCCATGGTACATTATTTTAACATTATTAGAGCTAAGAACTACATTTAGTAGTTGGTGCAGTGATTCCCTTCATTCTTTGTCCTCAATTTTGTATGCTTTCCAGCTTTATTGAGATATAACTGACAAATAACATTTTTAAGTTTAAGTTGTACAACACAATGATTTGATATATGTATATATTGTGAAATGATTACCAGAATAATGATAGCACATTATTACCTCACATAGTCACCATTTGTGTGTGTGTGTGTGTGTGTTGAAAACAGTAAAGATTTACTCTTAGCAAACTTTAAGTACACAATACAGTATTGTTGACTATAGACTGAAATTTGTTTTGACTTTCATTTGTCCTTACCCTTTCAATATTTTAAGATTAGCTACTTGCTACCTAATTTCTATTAAAAACAAAACAAAACAAAACACTGTTGAGATTGATAGTGTGCATCTAAATAGATTAATTGGGAAAAAGTTTGCCATTTGTACACTGTTGAGTCCTCTCAACCAGAAATGTGATATATCTCTCTACTTAGGCCTTCTTGGAAAATGGTGCTTTTATATTGCTTGTTACAACTGTAAATAGAATATATTTTAAAATTATATTTTCTAACAATTTTGTTGTAAGTGCTCAGGAACCATTTTTTT
>NW_011902390.1:0-2410 GCF_000151845.1 Pteropus vampyrus | reverse complement strand
CGCCCACAATACCTGAATCTCCAGGGAAACTGGTATGACGCAACAGGAAGTACAATGCATAGCCTGCAGAAAGATAAAGAAGCAACTGCTTGAATTGCTGATGGCTGCCATGCATTACGTAGCTACTATTTCTTAAACATTATCTAGTGACAGAGAAGGCGATGTGGCTTAGAGAGAACAAAAAAGTTCACAATAGACCATATTATTGTCCTTGATCTTAGGAAAACCAATATTCTAAAACATGAGCCCATGTACAATAGTAATAAGAAGTGGTGCATAGTCAGTGCTGTGGAATGTCAGAAGAAACAGCCATTTCTGATTGAGGATGGCTTCATTGATCTGGAATGAGTAATATGTGACTAGAAGAAATGGGGATTAAAGGAAAATTCAGGTAGAGAGATGGCATATAAAAAGGTATACAACTAAACTGCACAGGATGATGCCATGGAGGGACATTCATTGATTAAAGTGAATAACAGTTACTGAGTATCTCCTATGTGTCAGGCACGTTCGAGGTGCTTGTCTTGAGCAAACCACTTGACTAAAGCAAAAAACTTGAACACAGGAGCAGTGAAAGGTTCAGGAAGAAGACATTTCGGTGTTAGATTATAAAGTCCAACCAAACAAACTGATTCCAGGATTAATTCCAAGATGCAGGAAGGATTGATAGAAGTGATGATATCAATCAGGAGGTTACTATAACTTAGCAGATACAAACTATTCTCAAATATTTTTCTAGCTTCATACTTTTTTATAGTAAGGCTTAGACATAGGCAATAACATGTATAAACTAGGAAAAGGAGCAGACAGACTGTGTTTAATTTATTAAGGAACTCTCAAATTGTTTCCCAAGTGGCTATACCATTTTGCAGTCCCACCAACAACGTCTGAGGGTTGCAGTTTCTCCACATCCTTGTCATTAACCAGCCCCTTCCTATATTCAGCCATGTATCACCCAAAACCACACTCTGTCAGTGGCTTTGAGGTTTATAAGAACTCAATTTGACTTTGGTTGCCTAAGGGCTGGATTATGGGTAAGTATATATGTTTACTTATCACCCCAAATCTCCTTAAAAGGAAAAGTTTACAAAGAATAAAATCATAATGGTGCTGAGAAGGAGAAAAACGGCACTTTAAAAATAATCTCTAAGGTGAAAGGCCTTTCAAAATCGGAACTAAAACTCCAATGTAAAAAAACCTGATAAATTTCACAACATAAAAATCACCTTCTACATAGCAAAAAATACCATAAATAGTCAAAAGACAAATGACAAACTAGGAAAAAATATCTGCAAATCACACCACAGAAAACTAATTTCTCAAACATATAAAGACTTCCTATAAATCATAAGAGCAGTAATTCAATAAAAATGGGCAAGGGTTATAAACAGATCACAGTGAAGAAAATATGAATTGTTCAACTATATGTCAAGATACTCAACCTGACTCATAGAGAAAAATAAAATGTACTGGGATGCTATTTTTCACTTATCAGATGAGAAAAGAAAGATTAAAGAGTTTGGTAAGATAGTATTGATAAAGGCATGAGATAACAAATAATCTCATAGATGGATGGTGGGACTGTAAATTGGTACAACCTGTATGGGGAATGAATTGGCAATATTTATTAATATTTTAATGCATATAACTTTGATCTAACAATTCTACTTCTAGGTTTTATCATATAGGTTTACTCTCACATGTATAAAATAGTACCCAAATAAGGCTATAAAATGCCGCATTGCGTATAATAGCAAAAGAATGAAAACAACCTGAATTTCCACCAATACAACTAGTTAAATAAAGTGTGGTTCATCCGTATAATGGAACACTAGGCAAATATACTAAGTGAAGAATGGGAAGGCTTATTATGTACCAACATGGAACAAACTCTAAGATCAAGTGAAAAAAAACAAGGTGCAAAACAGTGTTTATATCATTTGGATTAAAAAATGAATATAGGAGTATTTACTTGTGTGAGCACGTATTATCTATGGAAGGAAAGAGACAAACTTTGGTTGCCTCTGTGGAAGGGAAGAGCTGCCTGGGAGAGAGATTTTTATTTTGTGCTTTTTGAACTTCAAGACAAGTATTTCTATTACTCACAAAGTAATTTAAATTTTTAAATAAAAAGAAATAAAATTAAACATAATTAGCTGACTGAAGTGAGGAGGTAGGGGGAAGGCAAAAGAGGAAGAAGACAGAATAGCACAGCAGATTTCCTTGTTTTACTTAGACTGGAGTCCAGAGATATACCTGCTAGGCACTGATCTTGTAGGCCACCAGAAAAAGTAAAAGCTGAAACAGCTACATGAGGTTACTTCCAGGGCAAGGTGTTGAGGTTTTTACTTTTCATTTCATACCATTCTATATGGTTTGAATTTTAAATCTGTTAATGTATTTTTATTAA
>NW_011902389.1:0-647 GCF_000151845.1 Pteropus vampyrus | reverse complement strand
GAGTAATTGAGCCATGGAGGGTCAGAGGGGAGCATAGAGCATAGACCATGCATCCAGAAATCCTGCAGACCTTAGAAACACCGTGGGCCTGTTTACAGAGGAGGTACCGTCCTTGCAAGTCAGCAAAGACACATGCTTCAGGCCTAAGAGGACGTCAAGGACAAATTAAAGAGTTGGAGTGCCAAAGGAAATAAACACATTGGCTCCAAATTACAAAAAGAAAGCTACAAAGTTTAAAATTAATACACAGTTCGATTAAAAGTCTACAAATGTAAAATGTAGTAAACTAGTCAACTACAACTAAAAATAAATTAATTGAACTGAATGTGAAGTGATACCCTCAAAAGAGACTGTGATCAGGGATAACAAGGTCTTAAAATGTCTCTGACACCCAGACCATGCCCCATCCACCCCAGCACTACCTCACTGCAATCCTGGAAGTAGGTCTGTCATTTAAGGAAACCTCAAAATGCAAAAAGATCTGAGGAGCCACACCCTTCCTCCTACCCTAGTACCAGGGGACTCTGCCTCCCTCATCCCTTTGGACATTGCCCAGTCTCCTCTATTCTAAAATGTCACTTTGAGCCTACCCAGAAGTCACGATCTCAAATGCCTTTAGGGATCTGAAAAACCATTTGATTCATGAA
>NW_011902388.1:0-1794 GCF_000151845.1 Pteropus vampyrus | reverse complement strand
GAGGTTCTCCAAATTGTCTTAAGATATGGTTTTACTTTTTCCTTTAACTTTGAACTTTAGGTAGTTGTGTCCATGCTACATTACAAAAGACGCAATGCTTTTCAGTTCATCACATGACTAGACCAGTAGCAATTTCATTGTTTCTGCAATGATTTTATATTATTAAAATATTAGTAAGGACATGAATTTGAAAAAATCTGAAACACACTTTTTATTGTTTCCCTTTGCTAGTTAACATTAGTAGATTATGTTATATAAAAACTTTAAAACACTTTTAAATGAACACAGGCTAGACTAGAAATCTGTATCCATAGGCTATAAAGAGAACATGATAGATTGTGTTAATTATTTTCCTTTAGAAGAAAGGATTTATTTTTACAAAATACTTTCACAAATATTTTCAGCAGTAAGGTAAGGGAGCTTTAGCTTTAATTACTCTTCTAAGCTTTAGAATTTCATCAGATTCTCTTCAATAGTAAAATCAGTATCTTATATTCTGCTATTCTCTGACATATAGTGGCGTGTCGTGCTGGTTCTGCTCAACTGCTTGCAGAAAAAATTCTTTTTTTCCTATTTCATCCACCTTAATGAGCTGATGCTACAGTGTAAGATATGTATTAAACAATAGAAAATGAGAAGATTCTGCTGTTCATATTATGTAAGTAGTTATAATAATTAAAATCATTTTACATCAGTATAAAGTGCCAATTTAAAAACCCCAGATTTTGGAAAGAATACATATGCTTGAAAAAAACTATATTTCCTTTCCAAAATTCTGGTTTTATCATAGTCGTTTAAATAGTCGTTCAGCTGATCAATAAAACGCTTGTACTAGAAGAATAAAGACTGGCAATTCAGATTCTAGGTGAATGAGTATCTAATATCGTGGATTTAACAATCTAAAAGCAAATAAAGGCGTGAATGAGTATTTGGGAGCTAGGTGCCTAGGAGTTAAAAGAGTAATTAAAAAATACAATAGCACTGAAAAAAAAAGACAACGTGTTTTCCATTAATGTCACTATTTTCCTGTTGTACACTCATTTATCCACTGAACGTTAAATTTAAGTAAATTACACATTAATTTGATCTTTAACAACTAAATATAAAACTTCTGATACTGGCCAAAAAAAATCTATACCTCATTAACATTTCATTAAGATGGCCGAAAAGGTTCTGAAAACTTTCAAACAATACCTAGAAACTAATGTTGGTCCAATTTGTATAAAGGTGGTATGTAGTCTTGTTCCCCTCAGCTCTGGGTTAGTACAAATGGTTTTGAAGAAGGCATCTTCAAACAATCATATCAACTTAATTGTTTGCTCTTTGAAGTTAGACCAAAATAAGAGTGAGGCTCAGAGAGCAAGTCTCATGGGATGAAATCCTTAGAGACAGGGAAACCAATGATCATCCCAAGTTAGTGAGATAAAGGCAGAGCCACTCTTGAGGTTTGGCAAGTGTAACATTAATGAATTTTCACACTCTACAACACATGCCTTTTGCAATATATTTTACCCCTAATAGTAATAGTGATGTATCTGTCAATGCAACACGTTATAAGAAAATACCTTTATTAATAGAATTATGCACCAGTTTTATTTTTTATGAAGTATCTATGTAATTAAGGCAAAAATATTTTATATTTTCTGGTCAATTGTTTTGATTCTCCACTTGATTCTTTTCTTTCTTTCTTTCTTTCTTTCTTTCTTTCTTTCTTTCTTTCTTTCTTTCTTTCTTTCTTTCTTTCTTTCTTTCTTTCTTTCTTTCTCTCTCTCTCTCTCTCTCTCTCTCTCTCTC
>NW_011902387.1:0-2749 GCF_000151845.1 Pteropus vampyrus | reverse complement strand
AGCTTCAGTCTCTCATCACAAATAAATAAGGCTTATTTTCATTGAATCCTTTGTCATCTATCAATCTTTCCTGAGGAAAACACTAATGAGCCTATGTCTGCTGTGAGTGTAATCAGGTCAACAATTGCATAAGGTGTCTTGTCTTGTCAGTGTCTCAGAGTTTCCTGCTTCAGAATCTTCAGGTTGTCTCTTCTCAGGTGTCTGTTTTTGGTGACTAAATACATACTTCCAAGAAAGTACTAAGGGAGAGCATTACACATGACACCAAGACAAGGTCTCTTGCTTTATAAGTCTCCTCAGAGGTAAATGGGATCTGAATTATATTTAAAGTAAGTCATCACATTAATATGACAAAGAAAGCACTGCCCAGATGGTGCTGAGTACAACAAGGCAGTGACAAATATCACTCTCATACTTTTTACTACTTATGAGTCTGAGATTTGGGTCAGATGCTTAGATGGTGATATGATCACACTCTCTGTTAGCACCAGAAGGAAGCTGGGTATCTATTTTTCTCATTCTTCCATTTTTATTTCACATTGGCCTGTATTTTCCTCTTTAGGATTCATTCCCACGAGGACCACCAGGACAGAATTACAATCCTACTCAAATGCTTACATGCTATTGGAAACACAAAGGGGTGGCTAGACTTGGTATCTTCTTTTTCTTCAGAGAAAGATCACAGAAATTCCAATTTCCATTGCTTTCTGCATAGGTTTTGCTTACAGATGTAGAAGGACACTCTCAGAAAGGTTCTGGGCTAAGAAAAATACGAGTTGTCTCTCTCCAAGAATGCTTCTCATGCTTAGTAGAGGGGGCCGTGTAGGGAAGGGAAGGTGAACAGATGTCAACAACCACCTTTGAGCTCTCATTTTGTATACATTTGCTATGAAGGGCATTTTTTTTTGTTGTTGGCAAAGCTATGGGAGTTAAGAGCAAAGGAAACAGTTAAGAAGTGTTTGTGGAAAAGGGCATCACTATGAGGATTCAATAAATAAGTATTGGCCACTTATGATAATTTCTAGTAGGTGGTTATTTTATATAATTAGAGCACTGAACCAAAATAGCTTCTTAAGACACACATGTGGGATGACCAGTAATGGGCAACTGTAGTGAAGAGATGTGGAGTCATAGAAAGAGTACTGGACTGGACATCAAGAGGCTGGGCTGGCTTCCAGTGCTCTCTCTACACCTAACTAGGGACTCAGGGTATGTGATTCATCTTTCTAGATCTCAATGTTTCTGCTTGCTAAACTGGAGTTGTGGGGTGGTGTTATGGAATGAATGTTTGTGTCCCCCACCAAATTCATATATTGAAGCCCTAATCCCCAATATGACTTTGGAAATGGGGCCTGTGAGGAGGTGATAAAGGTTAAATGAGACTGCAGGATCGGGCACTAATGAAAAGAGAAAAAACACCAGAACTCTCTCTTTCTGCCATGTGAGGGTATAGATGGCAGGCAGCCCCATCTACAAGCCAGGAAGAGAGTCTGTACCAGAAACAACCATTCCAACACCTTGATCTTTGACTTCTAGCCTCCAGAACTGTGAGAAGTAAATGATGTTTAAGCTTCAGCTTATGGTATTTTGTTATGGTACGGGAAGCAGAATAAGTCAGGTGGTGATGACCAGCTATTACAGAATGATTTACAGTTTATAGAGCACTTTTACAAATTTTATCTCAGAGAAATTCAAGGAGTGGGAAAAACAGAGTATTACTTTATAAATAAGGAAATATACCTCAGACAGGTTCATATTCACAAGGCTACTAAGTATAATTCAGTTAGACTGGAAACCTGAGTTTTTAAAGGCACCTTTGATTGTAAATGGTTGTGGTTTTCTTGTTTTTAGCATGATTATGTTGGATATCTATGAAGTCTGGGTTTTAGATTCCCAGGTAAAGAATGCCCAGTTAAACAATGTCAAAGTTATCAGAAGTCACACACACACACACACACACACACAACACACACATACATATTTTTTTCCCTATAGAACTGCGATAATTATCTCCTTTGACCCAGTGTTCCTTAAAGTATGATCCAGGAGTGGGAGCTGAGGACTCAGAAATGCAAATTCTTGGGCCCCACCCCTGATCTACAGAATGGGAAATTCTAGGGGTGGGGCCCAGTAACCTGTGTTCTAACAAGCTGTCCAAGAGGTTCTGAGGGGGATAGTTTGAGAACCACTGCTCTGAGCTGTGTGCATCCGGTCCCATTGTAAACTGACTGATATTTGGCATACTGCATTAAAGGATAGGAGGCTGCAGCTCTGAGTCTTATAACCAGCTAGATCTGCAACAAACTGTTATATCCATTTTTAAATCCTTGAGCCTGTAAGTATATCCTTCATATAATTATAATAGTCTCTAATTTTGTGTTAGCCTTTGTTACCTCCTCTAAGTCTACTTAGACTTTAAAAACATTTTAGAACAAAAAAGCTATCTTGGTCCAACATATCATGAACCTTGAATTGAGGTGACTAATAAATATTAATAATTTAAAATTCAGTGAATTTATTATTTATTAAAAAAATGGTTAATGTTTTTAACCCCCTACTCAAGGTATTTGGCCATCTACTCCTCCATTCCCACCCCTGAAATCTCAGTAACTTCAAAAGGAAATTCACGTATACATAAAATCTATCCCTCAATGAGATTCACCCCCTTCCAATCAGAAAGGAATATTTTGATAAGTAATAAAAATGATCCAAAATATATATTTGAAATTTCTCTTTTAATATTTATTCT
>NW_011902386.1:0-1968 GCF_000151845.1 Pteropus vampyrus | reverse complement strand
CGTGTCGGTCTCCCGGTCCGTGAAATGGAAATAAACACAGGACTTTCCTCATGGGGTTGCCACAAGCCCTGAAGAGCTCATCCCAGCACAGTGTGCGGACAGGGTCGGTGCCTGGCGGGCGCTGATCACAGGCTTCTCCGTGTTGTTCCCACCTTCTTCCCTCTGCCCCATGCAGCCCGGAAAAGCCACCCTCCAAAAACCCAGCTGCGATGTTAGTCCCATTCACCAGCGGCCTCCTGCCGCACTGCCCAACTCGGTGGCCACCGGCCGCACGGGGCCCTGTCGACTCCCATTAATTAAACAGAATTTTAAATTCCGTGCCTCATTCACACCGGCTGCACGCCAAGTGCCTAACAGCCATGTGACCGGGAACTACCATCGTGGACACTCATCACAGACCGTCTTCCCGTACAGCCCTGGCCTGGAGGACCAAGTTCAGATGCTGCGGCCTGGCACCCATCCACACTGCAACCACCATCTCCCCAGATTCTCGTCCCCCCGCCACTCCACGGCCCCACCCTCCTGCCAGCCTGGACGCCCGTCCCTCTCTATGATGCATTTCACTCCCTTCCTACGGTGCGAATTTGTTCTGCCAACACATGCATGCGACAGCCCATCACACGCAGCCCACAAAGCAAATCCGAGCGGACGTGACTCGTTCCCCAGCCGGCAGACCCGGCCAAGGCCAGAGGGGCCCAGAAACGGCACATCCCACAGGGTAACTCGACTGGGTGGCCCCACGGGACAGGCAGGGGTCACCTCCCATAATGCAGGAGTTACAAACTCAAACGCCTACGGAGGCCAGGACTTGGGACTCAGTGAGGCACGCCTGGGGTGACACAGCGGGGGAGGGTGGTGGCTGGGCTGAAATGCAGGACACTCGGCCATCCCGGGGACACTCGGTTCCATCCGACAGAGGCCCCGCCCCGCTGGTCCAGTTCGTCGACAGGACGTTTTTAAAGCTCTGTGCAGGCCGAGGACACCCGAGCCTGGCCAGTGCACGAGCTCGGTGCTAGCTGGTCACCCTGACTCAAAGACTCCCTCCCTGGTCACGCACTGCCTCTGAGCTACCATGTCCCCACCACGGCGGGGCGGGGGGATCGGTCCCCCATGGTGGTGAGGACGAGACCAGATTAACACGCCCGGTGCGTGCCTGCCTCATACCCAGTTCCCAACAGAACCATAAACGAATGCATCGACGATGAATGAATGAATGAATGAATGAATGAATGGGCTCTCTGGCCACCCCCATGCTCGGAAGTCGCTACCCACGGCCAAATGAAGAAGGTCAAGTGTGAGCTCCTTGCGGGCCCAGCGCCGCACGGCCAGCTCTGACAATGCCATGAGACCTTCTCTTTAAGCCCATGCGGAGGGTGTCCAGGCTGAACAGCGCACGTGAGTACAGGGTTGCAAATCACCACTCTGCTCCCTCATCGGGGGGAGTGACCGTCTCTCCAGTGTCTTGGGGATCCTTCTCGAGTCGCTGTCGGCGTGTGTGTGAGCCCGTGCCTCCCCACGGACTGACCCCTCCCCTCTCTTCCTTCTTTGGTTCTTACGTGCCTCTCACGCGACACGATGCCGCACCTGTGGTGATCAGCCCCGGCTGCGCGTGAGTCACCCGGGTCCGTGCTCAGGTCCCACCTCCAGGGAGTCTGGTCCGCTGGAAGGGGCTGCAGGCAGGTACATTTAAAAGCCCCCCAGGTGACCTGGCCATGCCGAACAGCGCTGCTGCTCTGCACACCCTCCCCGGGGACGCCTCTCCCAGAGGGCCGCGTCCGGGCCCGATCCGCCTCCACGCGCAGAGGACGACCCTGCAGTTTCCACAGCGCATCTGACTCCGTCGTCTGAGCGGCTTTTCGTCACCCGCCTTACGGGGGACCCTTAAAGCCCCGGCACCTCCAGCAGCGGAGGCCGACTTCACTTGCTGTCGACCGCCAGGCGTTAAGAGGGGCTCACGCAGACGACAAC
>NW_011902385.1:0-2082 GCF_000151845.1 Pteropus vampyrus | reverse complement strand
GGGTATATGATATTAATCAAACTTGGCTTCTTTCTCCTGCATCATCATAGACTCCTTTTTAGTTTCTCCTTTTTCTGCAAGTAAACCTTCAGTTTCTCGGTTAGCCACTTCGGCGTGTTTTGCTTTTACTCCATTTTCCCTTTTTGTTTGCACTTTTTTTTTTTTTTTTTAATCTCTAGTTACCTTTCCTGCCGTCTTTTTTTTTTGGAGGGGGTGTTGAGGGGGACTTCATTTCCACTTTTACAGGAGCATGTTTAATGGACAACGTCGCAGATCTCTTGGGTTCCTCCTCCCCCTTCTCCTTCTGCGGAGCTGACCTTCACTGGGGCGTCGTGGTGGCACGGGGCAGGGGCTGGGAGCCTTGTTGAAGCTGAGTTGGGCCGCTGCGCTCCTTCCGCCGCCAAAGCTGCTGCTGTGACCGGCTTTGGGGCGGTGGGAGAATAGGATGGAACCATATGACAACTTTTCCTTGTCTTATGGATAAAATAGCTTGTTCTGTTTCTGTGAGATTGTTAATTACGGGGTTCTTTTTCTCTTGCTCTTTTTAGTTTTCCTCCGCTTCGTACATAGTTGCTGTGTTATCCTTTTGTTTAAGTTCCTTTCATATGGAAGCTTTCATCAAAAGGCTAATGGTCCTTGTGGGTTCACATTTAAGAATGAAGCACTTAAAACTGAAAACAAAAATAAACAAAAAGTTTTTTTGTAGTTGAGTTAGGCTTTTCAACTAGTTTAGTTTGATTTTACTTTGGGGTGATTATATAGGCACCCACACATTTTGTTTAGAAAATGCCCCAGAATTCATTATGTATTGGTTTCTTTTACAGGACCATTCAGTTTTTCTGGGTAAGAAGTCTTCAGTTTCTTGTCTGAGGGGTAGATACCTTGTTGCCAGTATTTTTACTGTTTATTTTAAAGCTGTGGCTTTCCTCATCTTGAAAGGAATACTTTCAATAATTTATTATTAGGCATGATTTTATATGAGCTTTTATTCTTTATCAAATTAAAGACAAAAATTATATTCAGCAGATATTGGATTTTATCAAACACTTTTTTTGGCTTCTATTGAGATGATCTTATAATTTCTCTTTTAATCAGTAAATGTGAATTTGATTTCGTAATGTTAAGCCCATCTTGTTCAGGGGTTAATCTCAACTTAATCGTTACACACACACACACATACACTCTTGCTATCATTTTAAGAATTGTCCATCTGTGTTCATGAGTAAGATTGACTTAATTTTCTTATGTTTATAAGAAAAATTATACTAGTCTTATAAAAATAATTCGGAGGAGGTTCCTTCCTTTTCTACTTTCTGTAATAATTTGTGTAAAATTGGAATTATTTGGTCCATGAATGCTTGTAGAACTCACCAGTAAAACTATTAGGGCTTGGAAAGATTTTTAACTACTGATTTAATTTCTTTAATGGTTAAAAGACTATTCAGATTTTTTATTTATAATTGACTGCTTTAATGTTACACTTTTTTGTAAGAATTTGTTTTCAAATTTTTAAATTTATTGGCATAAGTTCAGAGTAACTATATTTTTAATATTTGAAGCATCTCAAGCTATAGCCCCTCTTCATTCCTCATATTGTCATCTCTTTTTTTTCTTTTATTGGTTTCACGAGAGAGTTTTATCTTCAGTTAATTTCTGTCTTTACTACTTCTACTTTTTTGACACTTATCTTGGTGTTTTTATAAATCCTTAAGATGGCTCTTAGCTCGTTGATTTGTCAGTTTTTCTTTTCTAATATAAGCACTGGGCTACATATATTGTTTTCTGAGTACAGCTCTAGACATCAATGGTTAATCTTCCTATCATTTTAGATTATTTTACATTTTCTAGAATTTACAATGAAAAGAATTATACAAGTGTACCCTTTTTCAGTCTTGCTTCTTCCATTCAGCATAATTATTTGGAGACTTATCCATGTTATTGTATATATCAGTAGTTCATTCCTTTTTATGGTATATCCAGTGTATTGATATACATTTTCTTTTTTACCTATTTACCTATTGATGGACACTTGGGTTGCTTTCATTTTTTTACTATTACAACTAAAGATGCTATGAACATTAC
>NW_011902384.1:0-3440 GCF_000151845.1 Pteropus vampyrus | reverse complement strand
AAGACTGTCAGCTGATTTCTCAACAGAAGTTTTACAGGCCAGAAGGGACTGGCACAAAATATTCAAAGTGATGAAAAGCAAGCACCTACAATCAAGATGACTCTACCCAGCAAAGCTATCATTTAGAATTGAAGGACAAATAAAGAGCTTCCCAGACAAAAAAAAAAAAAAAAAAAAGCTAAAGGAGTTCATCACCACCAAACCAGTATTACAAGAAATGTTAGAGACTTTTTAAGAAGAAGGAGGAAAAAAGATAAAAAATATGAATAACAAGATGGTAATAATTACATATCTATCGATGATTGCTTTAAAAGTAAGTGGATTAAATGCTCCAGCTAAAAGATACAGGGTGGCTGAATAGATAAGGAAAAAAGACTCCTACACAGGCTGCCTACAAGAGACTCACTTCAGATCAAAAGACATGCACAGAAAGTAAAGGGATGCAGAAAGATATTTCATGAAAATGGAAATGGAAGAAAAAAAAAAGCTTGGGTAATAATACTTATACCAGACAAAACAGACTTTAAAACATAAGCTATAACAAGAGGCAAAGAAGAAGAACCCAGTAATTCCATCTCTGGATATTTATCTGAAGAAACCCAAAACACTACATGGAAGGAACATGTGAATCCATATGTTCGCTGCAGTAGTGTTTATACTAGCCAAGATATGGAAGCAACCTAAGTGTCCATCAATGGATGAATGGATAAAGAAGTGGTACATATATACAATGGAATATTACTCAGCCATGAAAAAGAAGTAAATCTTGCCATCTGCAACAACATGGATGGACCTAGAGGATACTATGCTGAGTGGAACAAATCAGACAGAGAAAGACAAATGCCATATGATTTCACTTACATGTAGAATCTAAAAAACAAAATAAATGAACAGATAAAACAGAAACAAACTCAGATTCAGAGAACATTTCGATGGTCGCCAGATGGGAAAGGGGTTAAGAGGAGGGGTAAAAAAGGGGAAGGGATTAAGAAATACAAATTGGTAGCTACAAAACAGTCGTGAAGATGTAAAGTACAACATAGGAATATAGTCAATAATATTGTAATAACTATGTATGGTGTCACATGGGTACTAGATTTATCAATGTGTTCACTGAGTAGGTTATATAGGTGTTTAATCACCATGCTGTATACTTGAAATTAACGTAAGGTTGTATGTCAACTGTAATTGAAAACTGAAAAATTATTTTAAAAAGTGGATGACAAAAGGTATGCTTCCTTCTCTAACTACTTCTATTATTGTGTCACCCCATTTATATTCTGTTAATAGCATTCCAATAATTCAACAACTATCTATAAAAGATTAAAAAAATACTCCGACACATTATTGATTTTTTAAAAAAAAAAGAGATAAATCTTTGATAATTTTAGGTGGGTTTGGAAAAATTCCTTATGTAAAGATGCCGCCATCCCAGAAATTTGTCTGTGTGACCAGTTTCTACAATGCCTATGTAAAAAAAAAATCAGATAAAGAAAAACTCTAATTGGTTTTTCTCCAGGTAAGGAGAGAATACCAAGCAAAGGAAATGGACCTTATGTCCAGTTACCATTTGGTGTAGCAATCAGGCATCCTGAAAAAGGTAACGTTACAGAAGTGGAAATTCCTTTGAGAGAAGTGACAACAGGTTCATAAGGAGGACAGGTGACAAATGAAGCTGCACAACGCTGGGGTCTGCTCTGAGCTCCACGTACACAGTGATGCGACTTACGACCCTGACTGCACAGGTCACAGTCCATCTTTATTCAGTTTGTTCCAGCATTTTGTTTTGTTTCTTTTTGTTTTAAGGATTAAAATAGCACTAAGTCCTTATTCCTCGCAATATAAGAACGAAATTCCAAGACCATCATATCCAAAACAGGCACCAGACTTTCTTTTCCTTTTGTCAGGTTTTAACTAATATGATTTTCATTGTTTTTCTGATCATACAAATAATCTACGTTCACTGCAGAACAGTTGGAAGATACAGAAAACCATTACAGAGAAAGGAAATACTTATCTATACGACCATTGTGTTTATCACTGTTAATATGTTAGTGTGTACTTGTGTATAATTTTTTTATCTTTCAGTTACAGCTGACATACAGTATTATATTAGTTTCAGGTATGCAGCATAGTCAGTGTACACCACAGACATATATGTGTCACAATACTGCTGGAATAGGTCGCCAGCCGCCACATTTGCTATCTAGAGTTCTGCTCCCTAGTCACAGGTCACTGGGCCTCGGGTGCACACTTGGGCCAAGCTAGATCTATGAGAGTGACTCCTCCGAGAACGTGGACGCAGGACCGAGATTCCACGCTCGGCCTAGAGCATGGTTTCCTGAATAGGGCGGACGGGCGGCAGCCCTCCGGATCTGCACAGCAACCAGAGAGCACGGCCCTGGGCAGAGAGAGCGGGGAGCGTGGACAGAGCCAGCGACACACAGCCTGGATCCTGCCTTTGTTGTTCCACCTGCGGCCACCAGGAGAAAATCCCGAATCCCACAAAGGATTTCTCCCTTCTGTTTAAGCTATTTTAAAGCCCTAGCTACGAAAAAAACCAAACAAAAACAAAAAACAAAAACACTAATGAAAAGAAATATGATTATCTCCATTCCACGGCCAAGGTTTAGAGGGCGTATCCATTGCCACCTGGCTAGTAAGTGGATTTAATTCAAGTGTCAAGTCTGTGATTTGTGCTGTTTTTGCATGCACATCCTGTCACTTCCAACTGTATCACCTTCTATAATTAGTGATTTTTTTAAGTAATAAAAGCAATTTTCAAAGTAGCATACGTAACACTCACATTCCTATGTATACGGCATTTATATGTATATATACATGATATATATATACACATATTAGATACAGAGAGAGAGAATATTGCTTCATCTAATAGCCGCCTCTGATGTAAGATCGCGTGGGAAGGCTAGGGCAGCCTGGCAGAGCACCGCAGCCTTGGCATCTATCTGTATGACCGCCGAGTCCTGAGGTCCTTCTGATACACCCTCACAACCTGGCCTGACTCAGGCCCCTGACAGGTGAACCGCTCCACGTGAAATGCGGAGCATGGAGCCAGCCGGATGGCGCACGGACCTATCTGGCCATGCACGCCCGCTGTGGCTGGACTGGAACATTCCGGTGGAACATCGCCGTGGTCCTTCCCTCCCACCCTCTCAGAGAGAACTCTAAGACACCGATTGCCACCTGTAGGCGCGAGGCAAGAAATGCGAAATCAGCGAAGTAGACCGGATGCCGTAGAGAAATTACGCTGCTTCGCATTCGCCTTAGAACATATGATTCACCTTTCATTGTACCTTTCGGTTTCCTGTGTTTTCTAGAAATGTGGATACAAAAGCATTCTTAATTTCTTCTTAACTGGAATGTGCAGAAAACAATAGAGCAGAAGCAATAACAGACAGCGAGTGGAACCTGGCCTC
>NW_011902383.1:0-2810 GCF_000151845.1 Pteropus vampyrus | reverse complement strand
GAGAAATGCAAATTAAAACCACAATGAGGTATCACTTCACACCTGTCAGAATGGCTATCATCAATAAATCAAAAAACAAGTGTTGACGAGGATGTAGAGAAAAAGGAACTTTCATACACTGTGGGTAGAATTACAAATTGGTACAGCTGCTATGGAAAACAGTTTGGAGGTTTCTCAAAAATTTAAAAATGGATGTAGCTTTTGACGCAGCAATTGCACTTCGGGGTATTTATCTAAAGACAATAATTCATAAAGATCTATTAACCCTTTGTTCATAGCAGCACAATTTACAATATCCAAGATATGGAAGCAACCTAAATGCCCATCAACAGACAACTGGATAAAGAAGTTATGGTTCATATATACAACAAAATATTACTCCACCATTAAAAAAGTGAAGTACTACCATTCGCAACAATGCAAAGGGACCTGGAGGTTACTATGCTGAGTGAAATAAGTCAGACAGAGAATGATAAATACTATATGATTTCATTTATATGCAGAATGTAAGGAACAAAAAGAACAAAAGTAATCAAAAACAGACTCACAAATACAGAGGACAATCTGATGACAGCTAGAGTAGAGGGTGGTTGGGGGTGGGGGGCAAGGAAGAAAGGGGTGAAGGGTTAAAGTAGTACAAATTAGTAGTTGATAGATGGTCACAGGGATGGGGAGTATGGCATAGGGAATGCAATCAGCGTGAATGTAATGACTAGGTGTAGAGCCAAAGGAGAGAAAGAATTCCTAAGGAATTCATCAGGGGGATCATTTCATAAACTATATAAATGTCTAACCAATGTACTGTATACTTGAAACTAATAATAAAATAAAAATTTAAAAAATAGATGGAAAAAGTTGAGATCCATATAATTTCACTCATATGTGGGATATAAAACTGAAAGCAACAAATTAACAAGACAAAAAACAAAACTCATAGACACAGACAACAGTTTAGTGGTTACCAGAGAGAAAGGAGAGAGGTAGATAAGGGTAAAGGGGGTCAAATATATGGGACGGAAAATTTGACTTTGGGTGGTGAACACACATGCAATATACAGATGATGTATTATATAATTATGCACTTGAAACCTATATAATAATATTAGCCAATGTCACCCCAATAAATTTAATAAAAATTAATTAATTTATTTATAAAAAGACACTTATCTTTTCCTCTTCCCAATCCAACTCAAAGGCCATCAAAATTGCACTTCTACTCTGGTCATCTTCTTAGTAAAGCCTTATCTGTTCTTCAAAGGACAAGATTAACTACTCCATGTCCTATTCTCTCACAAGATACTGCTGTCCTCTACCTAAGAATTTCTTCATTACACCTTGTATTACAACCAGTTGTCCATAGCCTGTTTGTCTTACCATGCTGTGTTCTTTTCCCTTAGGGTCAATAGTCAATTTGTGTGATCTGGACAGTTAAAACACTGAGCTAGAAGATTCCAGCTAATGTCACTATCCAAGCCAATTAGGTGGAAAAAAATAAATAAAAGGCATTAGGTGGAAAAAAATAAATAAAAGGAAGAAGTAAAACTATCTCTATTTTCAGATGACATGATCTTGTACATATCCTAAGATATATAAGAAAATCCTAAGAAATTCATTTAAAAATCGTCAGAATAAATGAGTTCAGCAAGGTTGCAGGATACAATATCTTTTACAAAAATCAACTGTATTTCTATAAACTAGCAATAAGCAATCCAAAATTGAAAGGGAAAAACAATCCCACATACAACAGCCTCAAGAAATATAAAATAGGAGTAAATTTAATAAAAGAAGTATAAGACTTGTACACTGAAAATTACAAATAATTGTTAGAAGAAATTAAAGAAAACCTAAATAAGTGGAAAGACACCCCATGTTCATATATGAGAAAAATTAATATTGTTAAGATGGCAATACTTCTCAAATCAATTTACAGATTCAATGCAATCCCTATCGAAATCCCAGCTTTAAAAAAAAAAAGTTTAAAATGTATTTTAATAAATTGATTCTCCATTACTGCTCCATTTCTCAGAAAAACTCCAAAGGTATCAGAGACAAATAAAACATGGTACACCAGTAAAAAAATGCACAGCATAACTACCTAATATAAACACAGCTAAGAGCTACTGTCAGATCTTCACCATATAGCAACCTTGTTCCCAAGATTGTACTAGTCTTATCAAGAAAAGCTGTGAACAGCAACATCATAGACACAAAAGGGCCATTCCTGGGTTGTCCTTACCCAAGAAAAAGGCTGACAACTCCAGAATTACATCAAGAGTTTATTAAGGGATCTTATGGACAAAAGTAATAGCAAGATGGTAGATCTCTGCACTCAAAGGGCATGGGGCTTGTTATACATAGCCAAGTGGCATGGGCTAACACAGGTGGTTTGTAGCCTAGGGCTAACACAGGTAGCTTATAGCCCTGTGGCATATGCTTGTTAAGAGCTGTATAATCCAAAGCAGTAAACAGTTTAATGGTTCCATTTATCTATGCAAGAACATTCCTTTCAGATGATACAGGCCCACCCCTCCCTGGGTGAACTGGAGGTTAGTTTGCTTCATAAGATGGTATTGGTCATGTTAAGTATCAGAAATTATTTTGACTAACAATACAACAGAACCTTATGTATGTTGTCTGTGACCTCTGTAGACATTTGCTTGAATTCATACCTGGGAGTTAATGAAACAATGAGGCTAAGGTCATTAGGAGATGTTTGATTCTTGTGGTAGATGTGGCAGTGTCTATGGGTTTGGGCAGTATAAAATTGAGAAAGCGAACAGAAAAAGATGGACAAAGAATGATCAAGATTA
>NW_011902382.1:0-1649 GCF_000151845.1 Pteropus vampyrus | reverse complement strand
CGTACAGGAGGCGTAGCGTATAACACCCGAGAAGAGTCAGGGGGAGCAAGAGGCAGGGCCGTCTGAGCGCCTGGAGGATGCACCAGTCCAACTATCTGCACTCGGGATCACAAAAAGCCAGCTCGGATGTGGGCGAGCCTATCGGGATTTTAAGGATCTCCAGAGGAAAGTGCCCAGCCTCCCTCGATTACCCATCCTACGGCCCAGAAATTCTTCTTTCCAGCCGAAAATGTGTGTGTAATGCTGCTTCTGGGGATTGGTTATTGATCGGGACCACCCGACCCGCCCGTAGCCAGAATCACTTCCGGGGGGGATGGAGCATCTTACTTACTGCTTAGTTGAAGCTAGTCACCTCGAGTCCGCCAGGCCCCAAGAGTGGAGGAGGACTAGCATTTATTGAGACTTCCAGACACCAGTACTATGACTGGGCGTGTTGTGTATGTCACCAGGGGAAGGAATGTAGCTGTGACATGTCCAGGGCTGGGCCTCCAAACCACATGCACATGTTAAATGCTGAAGCTCCTCTTCTGGATTTTAAAAGAAAAGAAAAACAAAATCCTGAAACACAGAAAAGAGATGGATTCTAGAATTTCAGAGGCCTTGAGATGGTAGCCCACGTCCTTAGTTTTAAGAAGAGCTAAATGCCAGAGTATATAAGGGACGGATCCTGGACTGGCTCTCCGGTCTCACGTCCCCAAGGCAGCATCCTGTCCTTCCTTCATAGAACGCTTACTCTGAAGGCCAAGTGATGCTGTAACCGAGGTCGGTCGTCTCACTTCCTCTGCTCACTTCCTCCTCAGCAGGTGGACAGTGAATGGTCAGCCCCTCCGTGAGTCAACTACAGATTCATTGAAAAGCTGTCAGATGACCCGGCAGCCTTGCTTCTTCCCTTTTAATTGAGTTATGTCATTGCTCTTCCTCAGGCTGCGGTTCGTTCCAGAAAGAAAGAGGTCGTCTTCTCCTTGCCCCGCCTCTCCTAAGTTGCATCGGTTCCAGTTTCGTGTTACGTAATTCCTGAATGAGTGGAGTGAGCATTGCAGCTCGGGGCTGAGGCCTCGAGCCCTCTGACAGTAAACCACGTGCCCACGCCTCCCTCGCCTTTTTGTCCATCAAGTGATGATAATAACTCTTGCCCTAACCACCTGGTGGCGGTGGGGGGAGGCCCTGGAAACAAATGATAACATCCATCGACATCTTAAAAATGTGCAAAGTACAGTGCTTTTTAATTACGAACTATTTCAAGTAAGCAGGAAATACAGGGAATAAGGTAGCAAAGGCATGTGTGTTCTACCATCGTTCCGTCGTATCCATCCCATGTTTGCTTCTGATCTTCTCACCTACCTTAAAAAAAAAAATCAAAAAAGTTTTAAGTTAAGTTGAGAATAGAGTATAATACCCCCAGTTCTACCCCTCTCCCTTTTTTGCGCTTTACAGGATCAATTTAAATCTGATGCCTATTTTTACCAAGCATGATTTCTTTCATCTTTCGTACGTGTGCATCTACAGACAATATGTATATTTGAAAATGTTTTTAAACATTATCTAAATGATATTGTCGGGTTTGTGTTCTACATTTTATTTGTAAAATTTATCTGTACCTCCGCTTCATCCATGTTCCACGCTGTGTACTATTTCACCAAAGGAAGGAC
>NW_011902381.1:0-2404 GCF_000151845.1 Pteropus vampyrus | reverse complement strand
TCCGTCACCACGCGGGGGGTCCAAGGCCTCCCTGAGGTCCCACCCTGCAACCAGACCAGCAGCTCTCAACTGGGGACCTGTAGGTGTCTGGGGACATTTTTGGCAGTCATGACTGGGGGTGGCGGGGTGCTCCTGGCACCTGGTGGATAGAGGCCGGGGATACCGCTCACCATCCTGCAAAGCCCAGGGCAGCCCTCAGAAGGATCGGGCTGCAAACGTCAGTAGGGCCCAGACTGAGAAACCTCGAACTAGACCGTCAAGTCCTCGTCGGCCGTTCTGACTTTCTGTCCCTTCCCCGGCAGCCCTGTAGTTTATTACCGCAGACTTTGGGCTTGAATACGTTTGAATCCACCTCCATTATTTTCGTACGACTATGATTTATTTCATAGATTGCCTTAAATTAAGTCACTCTGCTTTCTTAAGTCAAATCAATGTATTTAAAGTAGAAGCTTTGGATAATTACAGTATTCGGGGAAACCAGTATCACATGCCACAAATAGACGGGGTCCCTAAAAATGAGTACAAAGAAGGAACGAAATTATTCAGACTGGAGGTGGCTGGCTGCGAAGCCTCCGGGGCTCCTTTTTTGTGGTTTCTGTTACTCCAGTGTCAGAGAGGGTGAAAGACACACCAGTACCCCGGGAAGGACCTGCGGGAACAGTGAGCTTTCTGACTCTGTGAGAGGACACGCCCTGGCTGCAGGCCACCCAGACCCTCTCGGGGGGCTGTGGGTGACGCACCCCTCACGCTAGGGGAGATGACGGCTGCCCTTCCGAGGCCAATGAAGAAGCTGGGTGCCCCACGCGAGGAGTTCCAGAGGGAAATGCCCCCCCAGGTCTGCGGT
Source organism: Pteropus vampyrus (assembly GCF_000151845.1). Taxonomy (NCBI): domain Eukaryota; kingdom Metazoa; phylum Chordata; class Mammalia; order Chiroptera; family Pteropodidae; genus Pteropus; species Pteropus vampyrus. The sequence continues at coordinate 1,560 of NW_011902381.1, read as the reverse complement.
CGCAAGCAAGTTGCTCAACTTTCTCATGTGCAAAGTGGGACTGTCATCGTACCCACCGTAGAGTGGTCGTGAGCGCTTGATGAATGAATAAGCATCGATCCCAAGCTCGGCTCAGTGCTGGGCCTGATCACTGCTTAATCATGTCACTCTTATCAGTGACGGGTCATCAGAAAAAATGAAGACATCTTTCACTATGGTTTTAGATAATAAATGCCTGCACGTCTTTAATGAGATTTCTACATCACGTTAATAGGCACACGGGCACAAGTGCCCCACAGACTGTAAATGCTTGAAGAGCCAGAGCCCCCAGCCTGGTCTTCAGATCCCTCGGGGACTGTCGATGGAGCTTTGATTCCTCAGCTGGCTCTCTCCTTTCACACGCGACCCTCCACCGTCCCCAGAGCTCTGCTCCCTTGCCGCTCTGAGTGGCCCGACCTCTCCTCTCAGCTCTGATGAAATTCTCAGGAGGCCTGGACGGGCGCGGAGTCCACGGGCGTGGAGAGACGTTGGCCAAAGCTGCTGTAATGAAGACCCAGGAGGCTGGAGCATCTTGCCTGAGCTCCCCCGTCCCTTGTTCCTTGTCCCAAGTGAGGCTCCCGTCTGTGCTCCAGCCCTCAGCACCCTCGCCAGGCCTCCCTGCCCAAGGAAAGCCCAGGCCAGAGCCTGTCGTGGCCAAGGAACCTGGGCATGACCTGGCCAAGGCGGGGCGCTCCCTGTGGTCAGAGCCACCTCCCCGCTCTGAGTTAAGGGATGGCATTTGGACTTGAGGTGTAGGGAGCCATTCACCGCTGTGGCTTTGAGTCTCCTAGAGCTGAATGCTTTTGAGAGATGACACCCTTATCTACGAAAGGAAGGTAATAATCTGCTGATCTCCAAGGGCCGTCCCGGGGATCGAGGGGGACGATGTTTTCAGACACCGTGTGGAGGCTGGCACACGGCGACCCTGAAATAAATGGCAGGGACTGTGACTATGTTTGGGGCACATGGAGCTTTAAACACTGAAAAGAGAACTTGCCAGCCCAGAGCAGGCGATGAACAGAGAGGCGAGGAGAAGGCCGAGCTGGAATTATTTCCAAGAAGGGGCGTCCGTGGAGCTATTGGACGCTCTCTGCTGCCAGCTGGTGACAATGTTCTGGGCGAACCTGGCGGTCGTGGTGGTGCGCGTGCGATTTAAACGTAGTCGGACAAGGTCTCAAAGGGAAGGCAAGCTTTGTATGAAGATTGGAAGGAATTAAGAGAGGGACCCGCTGGAACAGCAAGGTGCCAGTCTCCAGCAGAGGACACAGCCAGTGCCGAGGTCCCGAGGCAGGGCCGGACCCCGCGCCTGAGGGCCGACAGGGCGGCGGGTGGCTGCAGCAGAGTGAGCGGCAGAAGCGTGGGCACAGGGGGCGAAGGGGCGGGCGGCGTGGGACCCAGGCCACGGCCGAGGCGCCGTGCGGTGTGGACCCCTGGAGGGTCGTGAGAAGTGACTCAGAGGACAGACCAGTGGAGCAGGCCCGGGAGCCCCGAGGGGACGACCCAGCGATGGGGGTGGGAGACGGTGCCGTTGCCCTCTGAGAA
>NW_011902380.1:0-2191 GCF_000151845.1 Pteropus vampyrus | reverse complement strand
ACAAATTGTTATTCACTACAAATGTAAATCATCCCAACAGAATATTTTAATCCATTCCCACTTGGAGAGCCAAATAGCCTTCCAGATCACTCCTTTAAATGGTCAGGAGTGAAAGGCAGGAGGTAGTGGTGGAGAGGAGTAAAAGCCAGCATCGAGTGAGAGAACAGCCTTTGTCAACCTCTGATTTATTTTAACCTCCTATTGTTTATAACACTCCGCTATTTATTACTGCCAGGCACTGTATCCAAGAACAGAGCTCTAATTCAGATTAAGCTCTTATTCCTTGCAGCTGTTATACTCGTCTGGCCTTAAAGTCCTAATGTAACAGACTCTTTGATATTATATTTGCATAATTATAAGTAATTCTCTTTTAATTGCATATTATATCACAATCTTATTTTTACATTTTTTAAATATGTTTTCTCCTATCATACTGGACATTAAGAATAATCTAGGCTCTTTCCTTAATTGAGAAGCAACTTCCATACTTTTCAATTAATGAAATAACATTCTTTGCTTTGGTATTCACGTAATCAAGAGCTAAATATATTAAGATTTTACCTTCATCCCAGGATTCCCTGGAAAACCAGGAGAGCCAGGTATTCCAAGAGGACCCTATTAAAAGGAACCAGAAAAGTGATCAGACATGTATTTTAATCAATATTTAATTAAGTTATCTTTTATTGTTTTATTTGACAAAATTCTGTATCTTGACATATAAGAATAATCCACCAAGCACTTTAAAAATCACAAAGATAATAATGTTATTTTATTATGAGTACCTTCCAGCTTTGATATGAAATAGTGCTAAAAGACATGTCTAATGGTATTAAACATAATAGGATTTCCTAGTTGTAGCATATAAGACTAAGTCAGTAACAAACACAAATTGTTTGAAACAATTGCTTCTTGCAACTGCTTTCTTTGTGTCAACCAAGTTAATAAAGATAGTGTTTAGAAAGTTGTGTTTTGTACCAAAATCTAGGACTGTACTTTATAAAAATGATACTTAAGAATCATCTGAATATTCTAGAGTGATTTTTTTTTCAGGCTAATAAGAAGTGGATATTTGTCCCTATCCTATATTTGGGAAGGCAAGCATAGAGTTTAAACCATTGATTTAAGGCTAGATTTAAAGGAAATACTCATTTCCTTTAAGAGGAATTCCATTCTAAGTTATCCTAGTTCTTCATTTAAGACTGTACTTTAATTCCATCAGTTTTGCATTTAAAAAAAGCTCTTTTTAACTACACTTATTTTTTCCTCCTATATTTTGTCTCTCTTTTTATGAGTAACAAGGGAGAAAAGATTCTAAGGGTACATAATTTCAAATCTGATTTACCCTCATAGTATTTCCCTGAGTTCATCATGTTCTTTCTACTATCCATCCTATGGATGGACCTTGCTATATTCTTGCTCATTTTATATACTCATCTTTCAAGAAGTAGCTTAAAAGTTGCTCCTCTTTAAGTCTTCCTTGACATCTTTCTCTCACTACACGTGTAGGTACTTTCTCTTTTATGTCACCATACCTCAAGTTGTATTCTGTTATTGCAGTTAGCAATAGCAGCATGCTACAATATGAATTGCTGTAAGTACTGTGTGTTTATCAACTTTTTATTCCAAGTAACTGAGACACAGTTGGAAGAACAAATGAACGAATAAATGAATGAATGTGCAATTAATACAACTCACCATTGGTCCAGGTTTTCCAGGCATACCATGTGCACCTCGTTGTCCCTAATTAGAAGAAAAAGAGACAAGACAGGTTAAGATTACATTTTCTGCTGTATTTGCTCATAATTCATTTTTCTTTGTAAAATAATTAAAGAATACATGTTAAAGTTAACTGGCAACAACCTTAACTTGGTTAATAGCAATAAAAATACACATTTATACAAAACTGGTAAGAGAGTAATAAACACACCTATCTTCACAGCAATAAGAAAGAAAAAATGAAACTGATAAAAATTATCCCTTTTCATTGACTATATCACCTTCTATAAAGTGAGCTCAAAGACAATGAAATTATGAACACCTGTCTTCTTAACAACCATATTAACTCAGAGGAGGAATGTGCTCCTTGTAAAAAAAAAAAAAAACTAAAGCACACACGCACACACAAGTACACATACATGCACAAGGAAATTAAGTAGTAGTGAACGCTGTGGGTGTCACCCAGATACCCCTT
>NW_011902379.1:0-1463 GCF_000151845.1 Pteropus vampyrus | reverse complement strand
TAAAGAAAGATACTGAGGAACACTACATAATGATAAAGGGAATCATGCACCAAGAAGACATAACACATTAATATCTCCAATCAGGGAGCCCCAAAGTATGTAAAGCAATTACTCACAGAACTAAAAGGAGTAACAGACCAAAACACTATCATAGTAGGGGACCTAAATACCACACTGCCGGATATGGGCAGATCATCCAAACAGAAAATCAATAAGGAAATAAAATCCTTAAATGACACATTAGACCAAATGGGCATAATTGACATTTACAGAGCCTTTGATCCCAAAACAGCTGCTTATGCATTCGTGTCTAGTGTACATGGAACATTCTCAAGGATTGACTACCTACTGGGACACAGAGATAGCCTCAACAAATATAAAAGAGTTCAAATCATACCAACCATATTCTCTGATCATAATGATTACAAGCTGGAGACCAACTGTGAAAAGAAAGCAGGAAGAACCACAAATACATGGAGATTAGACAACATGCCACTGAAGAATGACTGGGTCAGAGAAGAAATAAAAAGAGAGATCAAGAGATACATAGAACAAATGATAATGATAGCACAACATATCAAAACTTTGAGTAAAAAGAGGAAAGTTCATATCATTACAGTCCTAGCTCAAAAAACAAGAATGAGCCCAAATAAACAACCTAATGCTTCATCTTAAAAAGCTAGAAAAGGAAAAACAAATGAAGCCTAAAGTCGGCAGAGGGAAAGATAATCAAAATTAGAGCAGAATAAAATGAAATTGAAAACAAACAAAAAATAGGAAAAATAATACAACAAAGAGCTGGTTCTTTGAGAAGGTTAATAAAATTGACAAACCCCTGGCTAGACTCACAAAAGAAAAAGAGAAAGGACCCAAATAAACAAAATCAGGGATGAAAGAGGAGAAATTACAACTGACATCGTAGAAATACAAAGGATCACGTAAGAATACTATAAAAAAAAGTATGTAACACCAAATTTAATAACGTAGAAAAAAAATGGACTGGTACTTAGAAAGATACAACCTTCCTAGACTGAATCAAGAAATGGAAAATCTAAATAGGCCAGTCAACAGTATGGAAATTGAAACAATCATCAAAAACCTATCAAAACGTAAAAGTCCAGGACCAGATGTCTTCACCAGTGAATTCTATCAAACATTCAAAGAAGATTTAGTACCTATTCTCCTCAAACCCTTCCAAAAAGTTGAAGAGGAGGCAATACTTCCCAACTCATCTTATGAGGCCAATATTACCCTGATACCGAAACCTGGTAAAGATAACACAAAAAAAGAAAACTGCGGACCAATATCTCTCATGAACACAGATGCAAAAATCCTAAATAAGATACTAGTGAACCTAATACAGCAACATATTAAAAAGATTATACACCACGATCAAGTGGGCTTCATCCCAGGGGCACAGGGATGGTTCATCCTATGCAAATCAATTAATGTGATACATCATG
>NW_011902378.1:0-2493 GCF_000151845.1 Pteropus vampyrus | reverse complement strand
TGGTGAGTTGTATAATTATTTTGTTATATATTACAATGTAATAATAGAAATAAAGTACACAATAAATGTAATGTACTTGTATCATCCCGAAACCATTCTCCCACTCCTGGTCTGTGAAAAAATTGTCTTCCACGAAACCAGTGCCTGGTGCCAAAAGATTGGGGATAGCTGGTATAGAGAATAAGTTAAAGGGAGACCTGCCTAGAGAAAAAAAGACCCTGTTTGGGCAGATTTGGTTCTTTGTGAAGGCCTACTTCCTGGATTATAGACAGCCACCTTCTCACTGTGTCCTCACATGGTGATAAAAAGAAACTCTTCTTTTCTTTTAAAAGCATTAACCTCGTCATGGGGGCTGTAGTCTTGTGACTTCATCTAAACTTAATTACATTTAAAAGGACCCACTTCCTAATACTATCACATTGGGAAATTAATGCCTCAATGTGTGAATTTGGGGCAGACACACACACATTCAGTCCATAGAAAGTATCATATAAAGGCAGGAAATAGGATCCTGAGTACAGATGCAGGGATTAATCTACAACCAGGAAAATAACTTCTTTCCTGGGACTTCCATTTGCAGATTTGGTGGAGGAAAGTTGGAGTTATATTTTCGCTTGAACAAATAAGCTAGTTTATCTGTCGATATAAATACAGCAGAATGAAAGATTTGAGAATAGAATGGAAAAAACTCACCAGAGAAAAATAAAAAGTATTGAAGGTCTAGTTGATTTGGGGCACTAGGAATTAATAGTGTCATCAATATGTACAGTTGGGTGATCATCTTCAATAACATTCAGCTGTCACAGTTAAGTGTAGAGAAATGGGGCACTTAGACTGAGTATTTGCAAAACAATGGTAAAAAAGTGATGGGACGAGGGCGTAAAAAAATGGCCAAAGAGTGGCTGAAGTGAAGTCCCAATACGGCAAAGCAAAACGGAGAAGGAAAAGAATATGGAGCTAACAGAGGAAGGTAGAGGGATCAAAAGCTGCCAGCCCCCTATTGTCAAAGAAAGAGATGGTGAGAATAACAGAGTTAGAGAGCTTATGGGAGGAGAGCTATGGCCAGAGTAAGGCATTCAGATTTAATGTTTCAGAGGTGAGACAGTTCCGAGTGTACCAGATTACAAAAGAAAGGTATAGATGAACATGATTGGAGGTGAAGTAATCAAGAAATATAGCAGCTAAGGGTCAAACTCAGTGTGAAGTGGGGTATAAAAAAAAAAAGAGTTAGATATTAAATCATTGAAGACATGAGAGTGAGTGCCTAGAAGATTAGTACATGACAGTAGCAACCAAGGCTAGAGGATAATATAATCTGATGGAGTAATCTCAAAGTAGTGGGAATTTTTACACAAAGATAATTCTCTCAAAACAGCACTGGGGGTAGAGCAGGGTGAATGATATATGTTTGCTTCTCTTGGCATGGTATTTACTCTAATGATTTAGCATGCTGAGTTTTTCTTGATATACTCAGTTTATATTTGTCCATGACCTAATCTGCGACCAAGTAGTTTATTAAGAGTAGTTCTTCTGCTGCTATCTCCAGCAACAATCACCTATAAATATTTATTGTTACAGGGGTAAATTTTCCCCTCAGGCTTGGTTTCAATTCTGAACTTCATAAGACTGAACTTTTAAAAATTCTTCTAATATATGTGAAGGCATTTCAGACATCAGATGTACTTATTTTGAAAATAGCAGAGAAATAATAAAGAAGCAATTTTTTTCAAAGATTCTGAATTAATTTTTCTACCTTTATTGAGATATTGACATATAAAACATTGAGATATAAAACATTGTGTAAATTTAAGGTGTATAATGTGTTAATTTGATACACTTCTATATTACAAAATGATTGCCATAATAGAGTTAGCTAATTAACACTTCCATTACCTTGCATAATTACTATTTTGGTGGGGGGGTGGGGACGAGCACATTTAATATCTACTTTCTTAGCAACTTGCAAGAATATATTATAGTATTAGCTATAGTTAACATGCATTAGATTCCCAGAATTCATTTATCTTTTAACTGAAACTTTTCACTCTTTAACCAACATCTCTCCATTTCCTCACCCCCAGGTCTTGGAAACCACTATTTTACTTTCTGAAGAAATAGAAATTTATAATACTCAAAGTCCTAGCTATTTAAGAGTGCTCAAAAGAAGTTTGAAAGGATGATATAAGCACTTTTTTCAAAGTAGTTTAGTCCAGAATCATTAAATTAATGGCAAAGATTTATTTCTCATTTCTTATTCATCAAAGACCAGTATTTATGCAAAAAAAGATTACTTGAAAAACATGAAACAAAAAAGATATACTAAAAGTTCTCAATTATTTTACTAATAAATTCAATAGATAAAAAAATTTACTCTGTCAAATTGCAATACAATTTTCTAAATGTTTATTCTTAATGTCTGTACTTATTGCAACCCATTAATAGTTCAGAGCCAGACACCAGGGTGTGAACCATACTTTGAATAACACTGTTTAG
>NW_011902377.1:0-1882 GCF_000151845.1 Pteropus vampyrus | reverse complement strand
AAAAAAAAGAGAATAGAACTATATAGGAATAATCTTTCTATAGCTCATTAGAATTAAGTTAGTATAAATTATAAGAAGATTCTGATAAGTTGTGTATGACTTAAAACAACTATAAAGAAAATAACTCAAAAATATAGGGAAAAATTACTAAAGGAATTAAAATGTTATGCTAGAAAATATTCATTTAAAACAAAGAGGTAAAAGAAGAATAGAACACTAAAGACCTGAGACATATAGAAAAAGAAAGTAATTCTCCCTAGATGTGAAAGCATTTCATTCCTTTGAGGCCCAACACATGAGCCCCTACAGAGTTCATAGAAAGCCAGCTTCTCCAGAATATAGATTGCAGTTATGAGAGAACCACCTAGACCTCTGATTAATAGCTGTGTGACCTCATTTTGAGACCTATGTCTTGTGCAGAAAGCCACGGTGGTTTAAGGGCTTCTTGCAGTTATTATGACTATAATTTGAATTATGTTTACTTGATGAAACTTTAATTTTTTGTATATAATATGTACATGTGTCTTTTTTTTCTATTGAAATCTTAACCTTTAGAAGGGCTCTGAGAGTTTTGATCTGGCAACCAAATTCCTGGAAGTTGAGATGTTTCGGCATGAAGAACTACAACGCTTAGAAGGAATACAATAGCCACCCTTATCTGTGATTTTGCTTTTGCAGTTTTAGTTACTGATGGTTAACCGTGGTCCAAAAACATTAAATGGAAAATTCAAGAAGTAAACAATTCATAACTTTTAAATTGAAAAAAAAAAAAGTAAAATGGCAGATGTAAGTCTATTTCCATAATACCATTAAGTGTGATTGGATTGGCAGAGGTCAAAGGTAGACTATATTAAGATCCAACTATATGTAGTCTATAGGAGACATACTTTAGCTTCAAATAGGTTAAAAGTAAAAGGATAGGAAAAGATATATCACACAAACAGCAACCATAAGAAAGCTCACATGTCTATACTCATATCAAACAAAAGAGGTTCTAAAATCAAGTGTTAACTAGAGATAATGAGAGACATTTTATGATAAAAGGATCAATCCATGAGGAATGTATAGCTGTTATAAATGTATTTGCAACTAACAACAGATCCTTAAATACATGAAGTACAAAATGACAAATGAAGAAATAGACAATTCAAATATGTTAGAGACTTGAATATCTCATATTCAATAATGGTAAGAACAACTAGGAAGATCAATAAAAAACTAGAAGACTGGAACAATACTATAAACCAACTAAATATAACTTATCTATAGAACAATCCAACAATATACATTCTACTAAGGTACACATAGAACATTCTCCAGGACAGAACATATATTAGACCATAAAATAAGCCTCAAAAAACTGAAACAGATTTAAATCATATAAAGTATGTTCTCTGAACATAATGAAATGACATTAGAAGAACAGAAAAAAAATTTTGAGAAATGCTATGGTTCTAAATAACCAATGAGTCAAAGAAGAAATCACAAGGGAAGTTAAAAATACTTTGAGATGAATGAAAATGAAGAGACAACATATCAAAACTTATGGGATGCACTTAAAGCAGTACTTAGAGGAAAATTTATAGCTGTAAACACCTATATTAAAATACCTCAAATCAATAATCTAACTTTCTACCTTAAGACAACAGAAAAAGAGCAAGGAAGAGAAAGCTAAAGCAAGCAGAAGGAAAGAAATAGATTACAATGGAGAATAGAATAGAAATGAAATAGAATAGAAAAACAGGAAAAAAAATCGATGAAACCAAAAGTTGGCTCTTTGAAGAGATCAACAAAATGGACAAAACTTTAGCTTAACTGACAAAAAAAAATTACTAAAATCATGGTGAAACATTACTTTTGACCTTATAGAAATAAAAAAATT
>NW_011902376.1:0-2115 GCF_000151845.1 Pteropus vampyrus | reverse complement strand
CTAGTAGTCTCATTTTTAAAGAATGGTGATCAATTTAAAATGAAAAAGGGACTTCTGGTATCAGGAAGACACTACATTTCAACAGGAAGAGAAGAGGAATGTGCTGCTCTCACACTCCATCCTATGTCATTTTGCTTTTTCCTTGTAATAAGCATATGCTAGGCATCATCACTGATCTCAGGTTACACGTAAGGAAATTGAGGTGTATCTCAGGCTGAGAAGTGGGACCCCAATCCAAGCTTCTGTTACTACCGAGCCTAATTTCTCTCTGTTGCACCGTCCTACTTTCCAAAGTCATTACATGGGTGCATGAGAACTAACAGAAAAGACCTAGGAAGTCTGAAACTGGGCATTTTTTATATGCTTGCCTATCAAATGAAATAGTAAATCTTTAAAAACAGCTTTTGTATTATTTAAGCTTCAGTATTTAATATTAGCGTAATAAGTTTGTTTTAATGAGCGCTAATATAAGGACACTAAATCAGTTAATGTAAAATAATCTGTAGAAACTATTAAGTGTATATTTTTTAATTCCAAGAAAAATACAGAGATTTTTACTTGTCTTTAAGCATCTTCTGGATCTTGAAAAAAATGCCAAGAAAAGAAAAATGGTAGTGCTAAAAGCCAGACACTTAATAGAATTTGGCCCTTTAATTACCCAAGCCAAATGGAATTTTAAAAGCACACCATGAATGATGAAAATTATTTCTTTTACTGTTGGAAAAAGAAATTCAAGTTTAATGTAAAATATAAAAATAAATCCATTTTATATTAGTAATAAGAACAAGAAATTTTTTTTTAAATCTTAACTTTTCGTATAAGGCATCTATAAATATGCTTAGATCAAAAGGCAAAGAATCATTTCTCACCTCCAAATATAAATATAATCTCAGCATCTTATCCTTAAAAGTCTAACTCATCCAACCCAATTTATTGACAATGTAAATTAAAATCCTACCTGTGGAGAAATCAATAATCATATACAATAAAATATATACAGCAATGAACACCTAACATCTAATTGAATTCTTATTTTTTATTTTTTTAATTATAATAATTTTCATAGAAAGTAATTATTAGAGTGCCATTTGGCACTTTATAGAAAGAATTTACCAATCCCTGATCTACATATCAGTTTTTGTGAAATTGAATCTCATTTGCAGCAACAAATTTTGTAGTTAATTCTGTAAGTTGATGAACAGGTAAATTCATATACTTGAATAAACTCTGTGATTATGTTTCAGTTCAACATGATGAAACTGAGAAATTAGTATATATATAGACATATATAAATATATACAGACATATATAAATCCTAGAAGTATGCATACTTATATGTTATATAAGCAAGTATTTACTTGTGTAGGCAAATGTTCACACAAACTCTCTAGGAAGATTAAAAGTTGTTCCTTACCAGCTATGAGGCCTTGGCCTTTCTAGTTCTCAGTTTCTCCATTGGTAAAATGGTGATAATAATAGTCCAATTATTGCACACTAGCATAATATGGCTGCAAAGATTAAAAGAAATGAGTGTTTAGCAGAGTGCCCAGCACAAGGTAAGCATTTAACAAATGTAAGTTACTAATATCTTTATTACTATTTATAGCTATTATTGAGAATTCCTGCCCACAAGCTGGCACCTCCGTCTAGCTTGATAAAAGGTGTGTGATCTTTTCTATAGGGAAGACTTAAAATCATTATCAGAATGTTAACTTTGCCATTGAGAAAACCAGTATATAAAGCAAATGGATGTGCTTGTCCAAGTGCTGACAATCAGAACTCCACATTCTTATCAGAATGTAATCATAATCTTATTCAACCAACGTGAAAAGGAAACTCAGAATGATTGGAACGGGTTGAGGGTAGTATAAGGTACATGCTAATTATTCATTCTTATGGGCTTTCTCAAGTTTATTTTGCATCGTTTGCTGGTAAAGAGATAACCTAGGATGCATTTCCTCCACCTTGCATCGATTTATCAGGTGTCAGAACACCTTGGAGACATCACAAACACTAGCCTAGCCCTACAAAAAGTTGCTCTATTTGGAGGTTTTGTACAACTAATAACATTTGAGTTCTGTTTTTTTCTTGTACCTCTTTCTCTCATCGGCTCAA
>NW_011902375.1:0-2611 GCF_000151845.1 Pteropus vampyrus | reverse complement strand
TGGTGTTCTGAGAGAAACACCAGGTTAATGGTGTTGATGGTATTAATTCTTTGTGAACTAGAAAATCAAGGTGACTTCTGAGCTTTTGGCCTGGATGACTTTATGAGTAGTTATTTCATTTACCAAGATAAGGTATATTTCTCTCCCAGTACTCAAAGCCTGTTAATTATAGATGTGATTGCTTAAGAGGTGTTTTAATACCATGTCCAAATGAGAGAATTTCATTGCATTGCCCTCTTTCTTATCTCTCTTTTTCTCTATTAGCCCCTTGGGAAATAATGACAATAAGCTAAAGTAGATTGTGTTAGACTTGTCGATGACATAAAATTGTGGCTTTAAGAAATAAAACAACTTCTAGTTATTAATATTGATGACATATAGAGATAGTGAATAATTGAAAGAACAAGAAATCAACTAGCTGTTTTAACTTTTTTTTTTTGCTAGTAAATGCTTGAACCAGAATTGCAAATCATAAATACATTTAATGAATGAATTTCACTTCTTTTCCTTTTCCTTGTCTATTTTTGATTAAGGTGCTAAAATATATTAACGTTCCTTAGAGGCAAGGAGGAGAAAGAACCCTCTGAACTGGAAAAGTTCATAAATTGATAATCATCCACTGAATATAGTCACTATTTAGATATATATTTTAATCTCCATAGTAATTTTCTCTTTGTGCATAGAATGAGTATCTTCAGACAGAAAAATATGGCAGTAATATTTTCTACACACAGAGCATTTTTGCTCTAAAAAGCACTAAACAGAAGGTGTTCCAGATGGTGTTGCTTTAATGTGTATTCTTTGTATACTTTAAAAATTAGTATTTTGGAAAATAAAGCTTTCTTGATTACACTTAAGGGTTTCTGGTATGCTGTTGGATGCTGTTATTGGGACTGGATCTTGTGCTATTTTACACCTTAGTCAGGACTTTTGTATGTGGGAAAAAAATCATGTTTTAAAATATCTATTGTTAGTTGGTGTATGTTCTGGAATCACAAGGTCAGAAGGCATTTTTCTGGACAGTAGGTTATGTATTCACCTTCACTGGAATATTCAATAGATTACAACGTCCTTTTTTTTGAAATTCGAAAACTATTTCTGCACTTCAGCCCATATTCCCTGTATCTCCTTCTGGTAAGTAAGCTGCTGTGTTCACCATCTTCACATTACATAGCTGCATACCCATTTGTCAAAGACACTTATTATTAAGCTTTTACTGAAAGATTGTTGGTTATAATAAATATGGTAAGTGTGAATGAATAACTCAGCTGTATTATTAGAAATAGAAAAGACCGATGTGTGTGTGTGTGTATTTTTTTGTAAGATACCTTGACTGACCTATAGTAAAGCATTATGCACTTGATGGCTCCCAAGCATGACTGCATTTAGTTTTCATTGAAAATTCCAGACATAAAGAAGCTAACACTGGGGAGTAAACACTTTATCAATATGTTACACAATTATGAAACAGGCTACTTTTCTCAATTTATGAGATTAACACGCTAAGTTTAAGATTCTTATTTCATATAAAAATTACTACATGTGATGTTTTTTCTTCCTCGAATTGTGTTTTATACCAGCTGATATGTTAGCAATACTCTGGAGGGTAAGTTATCTTAAAATGGTTTCTAAATTGTGCATGTAATTGCAAATTAAACAGTAGCCAATTGCCCACAATATCAGCTTGACTGCTTTTGTAACTTTCTGATGATTTAATTCGTAGAGATGGTTTAATCTGAATGTTGCCAAGGTAAGCAAGAGATTCTCACCACCCCCACAGGTTTTGCAGAAAGAGACAATTCAGATTAACATTATAAAGCAATTTTTTTGTTGTTAAAGAGAATTATTGTAAAGAGAATCCATGACTATTTAACAAAAGGTAAATTTTAAAGTATATATCATTTGCTTCAAAAATTTATTTCATTCAGTTCAAAGTCCCTTCTATATAATAAAATGTAAGCTTATAAACAAATAAATGAGCTATGGTGTGAAAAAAATACAAAAGAATGAAGATTCCTTCTAGATAGATAAATGGGATCAGGATAATTTTTTTTTAAAGAAATACTTTTAAATGGATCTGGATTTCCTAGGTAGAATTTCAGTATGAAAAAAATGAGGAGGCTGAGAGTCTTAAGTGATATTCCAAGAGGTGGAAACAGTAGGTTCAGAGAAATAAGATGGGCTAAGGAACAACTTCAGTTCAGGTTGGCCTTAACCTTAACCTCTTGAGGAGGACGCATGAACCAATGGACCTAGAAGATAGATTGATATCATATAGGTATTATCAATTAAATTTAATTAACAACTTGCCATGTTCTGGAAAGGATTGCAGGCCCTTTACAAGAGTACAGAGGGTTTTTTCTAAGGATATTTTAAAAACGATTTTTAAAATTATTTTAAAAAATAAGGATTTGGATTTATTCTGCTACCAGTGGAACACCTTTAAACATTTTGAGTAGACTTGAAACAGGGCTGTTTCTCGCATTCCTGTAGATCATTTTTTAATAGTGTGTACGGATGAGGTTGAAAAACGGAAGACTGCCTTTTCTGGGGAATCAGGTGCCCCGACACCTTTTACTGAACTGTTGACTTCAGAAGAAACAAGTTATTT
>NW_011902374.1:0-2475 GCF_000151845.1 Pteropus vampyrus | reverse complement strand
TTTTTTTTTTTTTTTTTGAGCTAGGACTGTAATGATATGAAGTTTCCTCTTACTGCTTTTGCTGTGTCTCAAAAGAGTTGATATTTATGTTTTCATTTTCGTTTGTTTCTGTGTATCTCTTGATCTCTCCTTTTATTTCTTCTATGACCCAGTCATTCTTTAGTGGGATGTTGTTTAATTTCCACATATTTCTGGTCTTTCCCACTTCCTTTTTGCAGTTGATCTCCAGTTTCAAGGCATTATGGTTGGAAAATATGCTTGGTATGGTTTCAGTCTTAAATTTGTTGAGGCTAGTTTTGTGTCCCAACATATAGTCTATCCTTGAGAATGTTCCGTGTTCACTAAAGAATAATCTGTAATCTGGTGTTTTGGGATGAAAGGCTCTGTAAACGTCAATGATGTCCAATTGGCCTAATGTGCTTTTTAAGATTGGTATTTCCTTATTGAGTTTCTGTTTGGATGATCTGTCCATAGCTGACAGCAGGGTATTTAGGTTCCCTACTATTGTGTTTTGGTCTGTTTCTCCCTTTAGTTCTATTAGTAGTTGCTTTATATATTTTGGTGCTCTCTGGTTGGGAGCATATATATTAATAAATGTTATGTCTTCTGGGTTTATTGTCTCTTTTATCATTATGAAGTATCCATCTTTGTCTCTCGTTACCTCTTTTATCCTGAAGTCTGTTTCATCAGCTGTAACTATGGCTACACCTGCTTTTCTTTGGCTGTCATTAGTTTGGAGTATTGCTCCCCACTTTTTCATTTTGAGTCTGTATTTGTCCTTGCAACTGAGATGTGTCTCTTGCAGGCAGCATATGGTCGGGTTTTGTTTTTTGACCCAATCTGCTACTCTGTGTCTTTTTATTGGTGAGGTCCGTTCATTTACATTTAGGGTGATTATTGAAATATGATGTTTTCTTATAGCCATTTTATCTTTTGTTTTCAGTATCTCCATTGTTTCTTTGCCTTTATGTTTCTGTTTGTTATTTTAATTTGGTGGTGTTAAATGATTTTTCCCTCTGTTCTCTCTTGTTTTACTTTATGTGTCTCAGTTCTGAATTTTTTTGTATGTAGATACCATTAAGTTTATGTAAAGGGAAGTTTCATATATACAGTTGACCTTTTTCTTCTGCTTGTCTTATCTCCATTCCCCTGGTCTTCGCTCCTCTTCCTTTTATCCTCCCTTGCTCACTGTTTTCACTCACCTTTAGGTGCTCCGATGCACAGATATCTCAGATGTTTTTGTGTGCTAGGCTGGGTGTTCTATGTTGGGTTGTAGCTGTTCAGTTTGTTGTAATATCAAGGAGAGAAATAAGAGAATATATCCCTCATGCTGCCATGCTTCTGACATCATCCTGAATAGGCAAAGCTAGTATTAGATTTTTAATATTAATTAATGCCACTGTAAATGACCTTTAAAAATTTTACTAAATTTTTTATTACTAATTTTAGGGAAAAAATTGATTTTTTTTTTACATTGACTGTATCCAGCAATCTTGGTAAATTTGTTAATTTCTAGTTAATTCTCTTGGATTTTGTGTGTGTGTGTGTGTGTGTGTGTGTATTTGGAATTGTTGCCAGCAAATAATGATAGTTTTATTTTGTTCCTTTCCAGTCCTTATGATTTTTGTTTTATTCCTTCTGGTCCTTATGATTTTTTTTTTCTTGCCTTATCACACTGGTTAGGGCATCTAGTATAATATTGATAAAAATGGTAGTGGATGTTATCTTTGTCAACTCCATTGGTTTTCTAAGCCAGATGTATTAGAGATTTATCTCTCCAGTGCAGCTCTTAGAAGTTAGAGTGCCAAATATGCTTTGCTCTCTTTGCTCCTCTGAGAGAAGAGCCTGTGTAGTGAGATTTCTCCCTATTGTGTGTCACCTTGTTGGGGTGTTTGTTTGTTTTGTTGTTGTTTTTGTTTTGTTTTGTTTTGTTTTTGTGAGATTATGTCTCTATCTGCCCTATCCATCTTGATGTGGTTCTTTTATCCTTTTTTTGTAGAGAGCAGTTCATCCAATTTTGGAAAATTTTTGGCAATTTTCTCTTGAAACATTGCTTTTCCTTAGTTCTCTCACTCTTTTCTTTTTTGAACTCCGATTACATTTTACATTGTTTCATTGTGTGCTATATATTTTTTTATGCCCTTTTCTGTGTTTTTCATTCTTAGTGCTTCAGTTTATGTATTTTCTACTTGACTTGTTATCCAAATCACTTCATTATCAATTTGCTGTAAACCCATCTATCAGTGGGCTACATATATTGTATTTTCTAGTTCCAGAATTTCCATTTGGTCCTTTATATATATTCCAAATATCTGGTGACATTTTTTATCTTTTCATGTATTTTCACGTATTTTCCTTAATTTTATTGAACAAATTAATCATAGTTATTTTAAAATCCTTGGCTATTAGCTCCAATATCTGTATTACTTATGGGTCTATTATGGGTTTTGGTCAAATTATCTTTTATTATGCATA
>NW_011902373.1:0-2415 GCF_000151845.1 Pteropus vampyrus | reverse complement strand
TGTAATCACAGTATGAAGTAAATATGTCCATTTTGCAGGACTCGAAGAATAGTTTTATCTTTTACATTATGATGGGAGTTTATGGCTGTTACCTCTTCTGTGACACACTGTTGGTCTCTGCTTTGATTTAGCTGTCATTGGGTCGTTTGCTGGGACATCATCACCAATTACCGCATGGCAGGGTATAGTTGCTAAGAACAAATTATTGAGAGAAGCAGGATGGGCCTGAATCCCACATGTTTTGCATTGAGCTTGGGAGGAAAAATTCTATTTTTCTCAGGAGTTGCTTTCATCCTACAGGAGTCAAGAATTTCACTTGGGGACTTATAAAAATAGTAAGACCCAGACCATGCTCGTGCTGGCTGTGACTGTCCTCAACTCCGCACTCCTGTGTCATGGTCCTGGCCTCAACCTCCTTGCCCCGTCTTTCTCTCTGCCCCAGAACTCGTCTCCTCGTTGGGTGTGGAGTCTCGCCAGATCTGATCCCCACCTGCCTCTGCTGTGTAGCCCTAAGCAAGTTACCTCGTTCCTCATCCATAAGACAGAGATGAGCCTACCTACTCCACAGGGCTAATGGGACACTCTGTGATCCTGGATGTGGAAGTCACTGGTAAACTTCAAAGAGCCTTATGGTTATTACTAGTATTATATCTTAGCTAGATTATAAACAGACACTCATCTAATTGTATTAATTTCTTTTAAAGGATGAGCGATCCAAAATCCCATCACCGGAAAGACAAATATTGTATGATTTCACTTACATGTACAATCTGAAGGTTAAAACAGAGGAGCAAGCAACAGAAACAGATTTGTAGACACAGAGAACAAACTGATGATTGATAGAAGGGAGGGGGCAGGGGGTTGGACAAAAAAGGTGAAGGAGATTAAGAGGTATAAACTTCCAGTTACAAAATAAGTAAGTCACAGGGATGTAATGTACAGCATAGGGAATGTAGTCAATAATATTATAATAACTTTGTACAGTGACAGAAAGTTACTGGAATTGTTGTGGTGATCACTTTGTGTATATAAATGTCAAATCACTATGTTGTACAACAGATATACAATATAATATTGTATGTTGATTATACTTTAATAAAAAAATAAAGTCTCTCCATTGAAAGCAGAGCACTTGTGTTTCAAAGGACAGAGTCAGAGGAATCTCCCCGCCTTCCCCTCCCCACCTGCTAGCAGAGGATGGAAAGCCCCCTAGAAATGGGCAGGGAGAAGCTTCTTGAGGACCTGCTACTCTGAGTGGTAGCTCACAGTCCTGGGAGGGTGTCACAGGTGGAGAGGGGAGCTACCGTGAGAGCCGTAGGGTGGGAAACCCATATTCCCTGCTCCCAAGGGTGTCAGGTGCTCATCTGGCCATTAACCAGCTGAGACTCAGATTCTTGGAACCGTGGTCAACATTATGAGCTTCACAGGTCAGACCCTGGAGGGAAGAAAGAGCGAGAGACTTCAGAACCCCTAACATGCTTGCTGAACCTCGCATATCTCTCAGTAGCAGCATGTCAGACCCTTATTTGTTCACTTATTTGTTCAATAAACTGAGCAGTTACTGTAAGGCAGTCTCTATGACAGTCACTGGGAATAGGGAGATCAGAGCAGGGGGCTAAGGAAAATCTAGAATTGTCTTGTTTTCTCTTCCTCATAAATTCTTCTCTCTTTGTGTCATTTGGGGTTTCTGTGTGTGCCAAGCGCACACATTCTCCTATGTGTGTACACACCCCTCCCACACACATGCGCACTCACTCACGCACACACACACTCCACACACATATGCACTCCCCACCCCCTCACATACACACCCTCAACACACAAGCATGCACTTCACTCCCTGGTCTCCTCAGAGGCCGCTTGGCTGAAGGTACTTTCTGGAAGCCAGAGGAAACCCAGTGGGAAGAACTGGTCAACCCAGCAGGCTGGTGGCCTGCCTCCTCCCTCATCTCTCCACCCTCCTCCTCCTCTCCACCCAGCCTTCTCCCAAACAGCGACCCTCAGGCCTGCTCTGACCCCATCCCCCTTGCTAGACCAGCCTCAGTGGCTCTCACCTGTTTCATCCCCAGCCCCTCTACCTCTCCCCATCTCGCATCCTCAACACACCTCACCCTACCCCCATCACCTTACAGAGCTTCACTTCAGTTTCTAAGATTTAGAAAAAGAAAAAGAAAGAGAGAAAGGGAAGCGTGGTGAGCCCAGCTCGGGCTGGGGAAGCAGAGGGGAAGAGGCCCCAGGCTGGGCCCAGGGCAGAAGTCTCTGACGCGCTGTGGTTGCCTTGCGGTTCAGGCCCAGAGGCTCATGCCGGAGTTTGTGGGGAGGATGATAACCGGCGAGACGATTCGCAGAATTTCTGAAGGTTTTGTAATAAAAGGCGACAGCACAAAGCCTGAGATAACAAGGTGCCAGGGCTCC
>NW_011902372.1:0-678 GCF_000151845.1 Pteropus vampyrus | reverse complement strand
ACCAATGACTGGGAACAGGGGAATTTAACAGGAGAGCAGCGTGATCGGCCGATCGTAAGCCCTTCTCAGCTACCGTGAACGAAACGCGAGCTGCCGCGGATTTCGAGGCGGGCCCGAGGCCGGGATATGAATTTTTAAAAAGCGGCACAGAGGGAAGAAGCAGCTTTCTCTCGCGGGAGCGGGTTCCCAGGGGCCCGCGGCAGCTCGCCATAACCATGGAAAGCTTTGTCGAGGAGCTGGGCGTCCACCAGGCGGTGGTCTGAGCACGAAGGCTCGAGGCGGGGGATCGGCGGGGACAGTGCCGGACGCGGTGCCCCGCGGGGGAGTGCGGCCGGGTCGGGGGAGCTGGGTGCGCCTCGGCGCTCGTGGAGGAATGTCTCATCAGGCCAGGGTCCCGCGTACAGAGCAGCCCCCCATTACGGGGTGAGCGGTAAGGACGTGCTCGGAAATGGGGGCGGGAAGGGGCGAGCTTCGTGTCAGCAGGCTCCCGGCTCAGGCTTTCGTGGGCGGCATCAGCCATAGAGGTTGACACCACTTAGTAAACAGTTTCTCTGTGCCCGGCGCCGCCGTAAGCACTCGGCGAGGGCCGCTGAACCCCCAGGCACTTTTTACTTCCTTATCCACACGCAGGGAAACCGAGGCACGGACAGTCGGGCCTGGCTCGGGGTCCAGCATCCA
>NW_011902371.1:0-2258 GCF_000151845.1 Pteropus vampyrus | reverse complement strand
CCCTGAAAATGCGTGTTTCTTTCAAACTTTATAAATTCAGTTGAATAGAGATCTAAAGATATAGCTTATCAGAAATGCCCAGGAATTTTTTTTTTTAGCTTTCAATGAGCAAATTAGACTTTTTGCTACTAGTGCTTTATATACTGATTTCAATTATCTTCAAGCAGATCAAAAAAAGCACAAAGAGACCCATGGAAAAATAAATATCCAAAAATAGAAAGTGCATGAATGTACAAGACCTGTAGAAAGGCCACAGGGGAACGTGCACCTGCCAAAGGTCTAGATACAGCTGCAAAGTGGTGTTTTGTAATAACAAAGGCATTGGTGATGATGAGTCCTCCCTAGGACAAATGAACATGAAATCAATGATAGATAAGGAAAAATGTTCATTCTTCAGATTGGCAGAGCAAAAAGTGGTATAAAGGCTTCATGTTTGATTAATAAGTGAGACTTTAAAATTATATTGTTGGAAGTATTAAAGAAGTAGTTATAACACAGCAATTCTTGGCTTTACATTTCTATTGGCTAGTTGTGCAAGGTTAGGCAAGTTAGTAATCCTCTCTAAGATTATTCATATATAACAAGGTGAAATTACTATTTTAACATTTTCTTATACCAATTGGATCATTTAATGTATATACAGTTCTTAGAATTACCTGGTACAGAATTGGTGATTAACAAACATTAAATAGTAATTGTTATTCCTTTTGCTTGGGGCCATACCTTTGCAACCAGGCTTATTGGCTCCCCAAAGCATTATAATACTCATGACCTCATAATATTTTTTAAAAATATCTATATCTATATATCTCTGTATATATCCCATAAAATTATACCTTATACTTTTACTTTCTTAAAGAGTTTACTCTGTAAAATGGTAGTTTTTCAGCTCTAAATCTCATTTGCAATTTAATCCAAATATCAGCATGAAGTAAGGAAAACTCTTGGCTTTGGAGACCTGCAGATCTGGTCTGAATTTAGCTTGGTCACTTAGCTGCATTACCTTAGACATATTAAACTAAAAAAAATCTCAGTGCTACATTTGAAAATGGTGACAATAACAACTCCATCATAATTGTGTGACAATTAAAATCAGGTATACAAAAGAAGAAATCCAAGGATATAGAAGATATTAAACACATAAGAGAATCATCATTTTACAATTGTAAGAATAAATATTCATATGAAAAATCGTTAATCAGTATTCAAATCGACCTTTATATTCTTTATAATATGATGAAATCTAGGGAATAAAAATTATGTAGTTGAAAAGAGTGATAAGTCTATTTGTTTCCAATAATATTTAATATCAATAATTAATCATTATCTTTAGAAAAATGTGTTAATTTAAAAGATACTAGATAAATTACTGAAGTCCATTCTAATATATTTTTCTCAACAATGTTTAAAAACAGAACTGTGCCTTTCCTGCTCAAATAGTATTCAAAACTCGCTTTTAACCTTTTGTGTTTTCTATCACATTTTTTCTTATAACAAATACTTCTGCCATTTAGTATAGCCTGTTATGTACTTTATTGAAAATGATAAAAGACACAGGTTTCCAATAGAAACAAATGCAGTTCAAAAAATTGATTTATTAATCCTTTTAATTCTTATGAATTCTTATGTATCATGAAAATGATTAAGACTCACCACCTACATATAAAAATTAAAAGACAATTTTAGAGATTTAAAAAAAACATTATTCTATATGCAACTGTTTTCTAGACTAGAGGGAAAAGGGAGTAATGTAGTGCCTTTTCGTATCATTCTTTCCTGTCATTTCGCCCTAGAGATCACTTTTATTTTTTAGAACAACGGCTAATAATTATATGGAATTGTTCTCTATGTCCAAATCACATGATTCATCTTTTATCAATCTGTGACAGTTGCTTCCCATCAATGATAGTTAGACTATTTGAATATTTGTTATTTTCTTATTTTTTTAGAGATCCCACAAGATGTCTCCATTCCTCCTTTGTTTATTGTCAGGCAATGGTTAATAATCACCCCATGCAAAGTATTGTGACTTGTTCACACAATGAAATGAAAGACCTTTCCTCCTGAAAAAGAGGTAAAACATTAGCATAAGTATATG
The DNA here is from genome assembly GCF_000151845.1 of Pteropus vampyrus. NCBI lineage: Eukaryota > Metazoa > Chordata > Mammalia > Chiroptera > Pteropodidae > Pteropus > Pteropus vampyrus. The sequence goes on along the minus strand of NW_011902371.1, from coordinate 160 downwards.
TAATAGATAAAGCATGACATAATTGAGCTATGAAGTGCTGTGGCTATGTACAGGAGAAAAAGATTATTTTGAACATGGAGGACAAAAATGGGGTACTTAAGAAAGTTATTTAGGACTCTGCTTTCATGAATGAAAGAGATTGTCATAGGTGGACTTAAGA
>NW_011902370.1:0-2370 GCF_000151845.1 Pteropus vampyrus | reverse complement strand
GTGTTCAGTCCTCTTGTATTTCAGTCCTTCCTTCATTTGTTCGTTTATAAATTTATTCATAAAAATATTAGACTGCCATTTATTGAGTAACTATACGAACATATACTATAGACAATATAAAGATTTGGGCCATACTCTGGAAAAACTTATTAAACTACTACCTAGTGAACACAGACAACCTATAATTATAACATGTAAAATTAACAATACAAGATATGACACAAGGAAATATATATGTAAAAGAATAATGCAGACAAGAAACTTTTAAGAAGGAGAAAGGTGAGATCACTGTGATTCAGGGTAACCTGAAAAGGATAAGACTTGAATTGGGCTATGGGTAGGTGGTAAAGAGGAGACAAGGCATCCCAGGTAAGATAGGTCAACATCATGGTGGCAGCGAATCCTTCCTTTTTGCTCCGTTCAGGTATAAGAGCTATGAAAGAGCTCTACCACCAAAGACAGGGCTGATCAGATGAGCCTGACATTGATGAGAACTACCAGAAAGGATGGCCAGAGATGATCAAGTTAAAATGAGCCCATTAATCTACTCTGATTGGTGTGCTTACAAGAAGAGGAGATTAAGACACACAAAGAGACACCGCGGGTGCACATACACAGAGAGATGGCCATGTGAAGAGGCAACAAGAAGGGGGCCATCTGCAAGCCAAGGAGAGACACTTCAGGAAAAACCAAACCTGCTATCACCTTGATCTTGGACTTCTGGCCTTCAGAACTGTGAGAGAATAAATTTATGTTTTTTAAGCCACCCAGTCTATGGTATTCTGTCCCGGAAGCTCTAGCAGACTAATACGTATTGCTTTTCTTATTTCATCTGTTGATGTAAATTACATCAATGGATTTGAAAATATTAATCCATGCTTGTATTCCTAGGAGAGACCAAAATTATTTAGAATATTTAGCTCACACATTTACTTTAAGAATTTTACATCTGTATCCCCAAGTGAGATTGGCCACAATTTCCTTTACTATATTGTTTTTATCTTATTTTGGTATTAAAGATAAAGAAGCCACCATCAGATAAGTTGTTTTTCTATTTTATGGAAAAAATTAAATAACATTTATCAGAATTCACCTGTAAAACCACTGACTGGTAGAATTTTCATATGTGTATTGGGGCAGGGGTGGGGGAATGAAAGAGAATTTTTTTTAATAATGACTCAAATTTCATAAAGGTTATAGGTGTGTTTAGGTTTCATATTTCTTTTTGAGACAGTTTTGTTAAGTTATATTTTCTAGGGATTTTTTTCATCTAGGATCATTATACAAGAATCAATTACATTTCTAAATAGCAGAAACATAATGTTAGAAAACTTTTAAGATATACCACCAACAACATCACAAAATATAAAGTGCCTAGAAATAAATCTAACAAGATATATACAAGATGTTTTATATATATGTATATATACATATACACATATATATGTATACATGTGTGTATATACATAATTACACGCATACATGTATATAGATATATAGATATGTATATAGATACATATATGTGTGTATGTGTGTGTGTGTGTGTGTGTGTGGAGAGAGAGAGAGAGAGAGAGAGAGAGAGAGAGAAAGGGCTAGAAGCACTTCCAGAATGGCAGAATAAGAATTCAACTCTGGTTCTCCATAAAAGTCATGATAAGACCGGAGAAAAAATGTCAAAATCAATCTTTTAGAACTATGGAAATTGACTAAAACTTGCACAGTCAGAGGAGGCTTTAATTCAAGAAAAATGATGGAAATTCCGAAAGAACAGCTTTCTGTTTATGCCATTTTAATTTGCTCTAATTCCATTCTCTTCTCCTAGCCTTGAAAAAACAGTCTCATAACGATGGTAGCTGTGAAAACCAGTAGCCTCACAGCTACTAGAGGGGGCAGAACTAATTTAGAACTCCTCAATAGCCCCATTCCCAGAGAATCCTCACTATTTGACGTGTCTGACAGCTTACTGAAAAGCTCCATTCTCAGAGATTGTCTATATTTGACTAGATCAGAGCTCCTTCTGTTTGAACAGCCCTATCTAGGACATTTGTAAAAACAATCAGTGGCAATTGCTTAAATTGCAGCTGCCTGAGGCAATGTTATCAGTCGTAATAAGAGGCAAACAAAAAATCTTAAAGGAAAAATTGAAGAATTAAGTGTTTATAGGGGACTTTGAAAAGCTCCAACAAATTCCTGGAATTTAGAAGGCCACGTGAATATATAGGTCTGTGCACATGCCCAAGAAAGACTTGAGAAAGCCCTTATCTTTTCCCTCTGATTGACCTTAAAGCTGTGTGCAAGCTGGAAGAAAGGGCTAAGGCAGAATTGTATACTGCCTGCTGGAGCATTGAAATTGTGCCACAATACAGACAC
>NW_011902369.1:0-1685 GCF_000151845.1 Pteropus vampyrus | reverse complement strand
AGATATAGAGAGAGGCAGAGGTTATCAAAGAAGGAGAACGTGAGATGTGGAAGTGGCATTTTGTGCCTAAGCAAGGGAGCCTTATAGGTGCTTAATCATTGCACAGCCATGAATGGAACTTGAGCCAGCTCTTCCTCTTATATGCTTACCCACCCACCCCCGCCTCGACTCTGGTTCCCATTTGAGGGTGTCCTTAATGTTCCTTGTAACGAGATTTCACCTGAATAAAACTTGGGAGGGAGGGAGGTGGGACTAGGGAGAGCGGTAATTTGCCCAAGCATCGTCAACCCCTAAGGATGGTGTAAATAATATAATTTTGTATAGGTATCAGTTGTTACATATTAATTCATTTGTGCAAATAGAAAATTGTATTTTCTTGCTGGTGGAATGAGAAAGGAAATTAAAACACACAATTGAGATGTACAGAATTCTGTAGAAATGATTCCCTGGCACTCCGCAGACAGTGAGGAACCGTCAGCAGCATGCATTAATTCATAAATGGGGTTGGAGTTCTCCACCCCTGCGAGCTGCACAATTTCACATCCTTGATGAAAACTGCAAGGAAGCTACTAATTTTCACTTCAGAAAATGCTCACTGTGAAAATGTATTGGGAATTTAGCCAGAAGGAATTTTTATGTTAATTTCTAGTACGGAGAGAGGGAAAGGAAAAAAAAGGAAAAAAAAAAAACCTAAACTGTTTCAGAGACCAAATAGTCACAAGAGTCGTTTTCATTTTCTCATAGGAAAATAAGTCCTCAGATGTCCTCGGTAGTATCATAAACTTATAAAAAGATTTCTATTTTGTAGAAAGACCTATGGAGTTGAGGTTTGGGGGGGCAGGAGATTGATAGAAGTAGGAGGAAAGAAAATACAAGGATTACTCCTACGATGCTGATTGGATCTCCACTTAGACTGAACGGAAGGTAGATTTAGCAATGACACATCTAACCTACCAAGGACCATCTCTTAGGTCAGGGGTGGGAAATCTATGGCTCCAGGGCCAAACCCAGCCCCCTGCCTAGTTTTGTATAGTAGACAAGCTAAGAATGGTTGCTACATTTGAAAATGGTTGAGGCAAAAATCAAAAGAAAAATAATAGTATATGATATATGAAAATTACATAAAATTTACATTTCAATATCTATAAATAAAATTTTATTATAACACAGCCGTACCCATTTATTTATGAATTATCAGTGGCTGCTGTGGTGCTACAAAGGTGGAACTGAATAGATGAAACAGTGCCCTTATGGCCCACAAAACCTAAAATATTTACTCTCTGGCTCTTTACAGAAAAAATTTGCTAGCCTCCCTAATTAGCTTCATTCCAGCAAGCCATTTAGTGAAGAATGGTATGAGGTGTAAGAAAGGCTGAGAGGGCGTGTACAATGGATAGAGTGACAAATTTAAAGGGTCATCCCTAATTTAGAGTTCTGAGTAATCAAGGTAGGCAAGGTGTCTCCAGATCCTTCTATCCCTATTTCTGAGTTGGACAGAATCTGCAGACAGATCAGCTGGAATGCAACAGTCAATGAACGTATTTAGTGGCCATGGGAAACCAATGGTATTTACTACACCTGAGGGCTCAAAGGTGAATAGAACTCCTGTCTGCCCATAAGCTTGAAGTCTATATAGACATGAAGACAGAGAAGGACCAAGTAAATTGCTAAGTGCTGTGATGGAA
>NW_011902368.1:0-2579 GCF_000151845.1 Pteropus vampyrus | reverse complement strand
TTTCCAGCTAAGTGGAAAGGATATGATGTCAGTTACAAAGTCTCCTTCTCCACCCCTACTGTGTAAGCCACAAATACTGTTCCCTTGACAGTACGGCCAAAAGGAAGTTTGCTTTGTACCTTCTTATATTATCCTGGTTGCAACAGTGCCAGTCTAGTTTAAATGAAAGGTCATAAATGTAGACAGACTAGTTCCACAGATTGCAACAATTTTACAAAATGGTCATAAAGAAGACTCAGATTATAGGAAGCCTGGCCAGCTGCTCATGGTCCGCATTATGCAAGGTCAAAGCTCATGGACTTCCCATAAAACGAATTCTAAGCCTTCATCCCCATGGAATCGAATGGAACCCCAGGCTCTTGGAACAGTTTGAAAATCAGTAAATCCTAAACCCAGAAAAAGATGCAGAGAGATACGCAGAAGGCTGATGATGGCAGTTTTCCCTCTTTTTCTATGAGAGGCAGGGGGTGCCAAGGAATGGAAGGCAAAATAAAAACAGCCATGGTAAGGCACAAATACAGACTGTAAGATTAGATCTATAACGTTATCATATGTCGATAGAAGTAAACGTGGATATAATCATGTCCGAGGTGGTAACGGGAGCAAATAAAAACAGATTTAATGAGGGCATGGAGAATTTACAGTGTTCTTGTTATTTTGATATTATTTTTGCAACAAAACAATGTCTTTAAAAAGGAAAAAAAAAAAAAAACAAGCGGATGAGTGTCTTCCCTCAGCCACAGGTCATCCGCCCACTCTTCGAAGGCTGGGAAAGGAGAGCAGCCCCGCCGCCCAGGGACCGACCAGTCAGAAGCCTGTGCCGCCTGGACCGTGGCTGTAGCTCAGAAGGCACAGGTCTCAGGGGCCCAGTTCTCCCCTCGGTTCTACTCCATTTGCAGCAGGTGATGGGAGGATATAAGCACCAATTGCATGCAAGTCCACTGCCATAAAAAAATAAAATAAAAAGGAAAAAAATAGTCCAATCTTTTCATTCTGCAGTTGAGGAAACAGGGTCCAGATGGACGCGGCTCGCGTACAAGCACTCGCGGGCTTGAGCTGCAATACTCAGTAGACCTTTTCCTGACGGAGGAGTCATGGACTGCAGCAACCACAGAGCCTCCCTCCGCCGAGAAGCTGCATTCGTTCTATCTTGCCGTTCTGAAAGCATTACTTGTACTAGCTACGGGGGCAGATCTCATGATAAGCTTTAGAAGAAAAAGCATTGGGGCAATTCAACAAACTTTTATCAACCAACTTATAATTCAAAAATCTGTGCCAACAGAGCCGAGTAGAACAATGGCTGCTCTTAAAGAGTTTACAATGCAGCGACGAAGGCAGACATAAACAACTCTTATTGGAAGGTAGAATGAAAGCAAGCTCGGGCAAATAACTCCAACTTGGGACCCTGAGGAACAGGTGGTGGACCAGCGGCATGGTGCTAGTCCCCAAGTGGCATGGCCGCTGCATCGCACGACTCCAGGAGGTGGCCTCAAAGGCGGTGCAGCTGGCAGAGAAGGGGCAGAGGCCGCCCAGGCTGAGGGCCAGCGTGAGCAACGGCAGGGAAGGCCTTACGAAACGTTCAGAGAAAGGTGGACTATCCGGCCTGGCTCCACGCGCGGGGCAGTCGGAGTAGAGAGAATCCGGGTCAGGGCCGTAGCCCAGGCCAGGTGGGGGAGGGCTCTCGGCCCAAGCCGCGGATGAGAAACGCAGGGAACTGGGGAAGAAGAGAGACTACAGGCAACTTAAGGTCTGACTGAGAAGAGGCCTGAACCGGGCAGCAGAAAGGAAAGCCAACGTGGGGACGAGCAACGAGAGACACTGCAGAGGCCTTGGCAAAACGGTCTGCCACCTTCTGACTGGTCACCTGGTTGAAGGTAGTACGAGAGTCAAAATGCTGATCACACGGCTCCGTGGCTTTGACAGTTTTGTGTATCTCAGAATAAACTACAGCACACGCATTCCCGTGCTCGGTACCTTCACTTTCCCAGGCCTGGAGCTGGTCTTGATCCCGCGTAGCGCTGCCCAGCACTTCCCGAGGGATAGGCTCCATCCGCGCATCCACCTTCTCCAGCTGAGAGAACTGGCGGACTCCTTCGGTGGCCTTCTGGAAAAAGATGCTCAGCTCCTCGAAGTCCATGGCCTGGAGCTCTGCACAGAGCTCCGCCCGCTGGGCCTCTTCCAGCTCATCCCAGAACCGCAGCAGGTGCTCCTGCCCAGCCCGGGCCAGCCTGAGCTCGAGATCGCTGGGTGCTCTGCTCATGGCGCTCCGCTAGCCACGCTTTGTGAGAACAGCCGCGCCGTTTCTGCAGCTGCAAACCGACAAGAGAAAAGGGATCGATAGCAGGTCAAAGTCCAGCCTCAAAACCCAATGGGTTTTTTCCTGCTAAAAATAAGTGCATTAAAAAACCAGTTGTTCAGATATGGCCTTCTGCTTTCCAGCACAGTGTTCTGTTCGTAAGGTGGCACTAACAAGCTTACATGCCAGGCACGGCACTGAACACCCACGTGGCTCATTCGATTTCGACAGCTCTGCGACACACTGCGACCGGCACCCTCTCTCTGAGTCGGCAGGGCTGGGG
>NW_011902367.1:0-1996 GCF_000151845.1 Pteropus vampyrus | reverse complement strand
TATTTAATCTTTTCAATATTCTAGAGATAGTTAACAGTATTCCTGTTAGATACATGAGGATTAGAGTGGCTGTGATTTACCCAGGGTTGTGGAGCCAGGGTTCACATTCAGTTATGCTGTTCCATACTGCAATGAAGAACTGTACCACAAAAATAGGCCCTTAAATTTATACTTTCTTGTAATGTTCTCTAAATGTTTAATATATGTGAAATCCACGTGATCCTCTAAGTTCCTTGAGGTCCAGGTCTCATGCAGGGCACACCACAGGTGGCTAGCTAACTTGAATTGGCAGAGCAAGAAGGCCTCAATAGTGTATAAAGTTCACATAAAAGGGTTACTCTTTAAATATTAAACTATCTCCAAAATTTCCTGAAAGGACTGTGAACTACCAGACACTTCAGACAGCCTGGTAGAAGGTTCAGGAAAGCATCATCATTGGGAAATACTCAATGAGTGTTTGAAAATGATCATGAGAAACTCTTTAGGGAATTAGACCTTTGACAGCATGGAGTAGACCTGTCAGAGGAAGATCAGAGATGCCCTGCAAAATGTTAACATACAAACATCTAACTGCCAAAGAGTTTATGTCTTAAGATGAAGTGAGAAAGATAAATAGGGTGCTTCCTTCTATCACTTTCATGTTTCAAAGCATTTCCTTTTCTTTTGACCCTAGAGGTCCATGTCAGCTGAAGCAAAGTTTTAGAAGACAACTAAATTGGTCTGTTTCACTACCACTAAGTAAGTTCTGACATAATTCTTTATCCTCTGTCCAGAGGCCAGATCCAAACGGAGAGGAAATGGAGCAACCCCTGGACATGTCCCAGCAACCATTCACCCAGCTCTTACTCTGGCATCATCAGGGAATATCCAGTCAAATACCCTGAGTTGCTGTCCCCCGTACCCCAGTCAAGCACTGCAACTGTATTACAGAATTTCAAGCCCTGCTGTGATGCACTGGGGACGGAGCTAACACCCAATAAGCCCACAGCCACAAAGCTATCAGGAGAAAGCAAGCCTTTAACAGCACTGGGTTTCAACCTCAGCCTACGGCTAATGGGCATACCTCTAAAAGAAAACTCCTACTGAACATTTTTTCAAGCAGAGTCCTTCGTAATCTTTAAATAGTAATAATTTCCATCACCATGGCCCTTAGTGTTTCTTAATAATCAGTCTTTTGGAAACAATGAACAAACTAGCAGTTAAAAGCTCCTAGCTCTTCACTGCAGTCCTGTTCAGTGGCATGTATGACTTTCATTCAGAGCATGCGGCAGCTGGAACACGGCCAACCCCATCCTTCAACAGCCTCGTTTGCCTGGTTTTCAGGGGTCAGAGACAACACTCCAGCTGCCAGCTGCATGCCCAATGACAGGGTGAAGGATCTTTTCCACAGAAAGGCAAGGCTAATAAACAGCCTGAATCACTGGCTTCTTATTCTTTCTATTCTCCTTCCCTCTCCTGTGCCAAGGGACCTCCCTCAGCCTTGTAACGCCTTCTGTCACCACCACCATTATGCCCATGATTATACACTCACCCCCAACACACTGACGTGTAGGAAATACGAATGTAACGAGAGTTAGGCCAGCAGAGGAAAGGGGTATGATACCTCACTGGGAAAATTTGTTCACTAAATCACTCATCCTCTCAAGAACTAGTTTAAATACTTCTAAAATAATTAATAAAGTATTATTGCCTCCTCAAGCCTCCATACTTATATATAACACTATATCAGCCAAGAATGTATTTTCTTTGATTTTTTTTATTTTTAAGGAATTGCTAGACTAGCATATGAAACATCTCCAAACAATAAATATATGAATATTTATATTGTATTATTGCCTCCTCAAGCCTCCATACTTATATATAACACTATATCAGCCAAGAATGTATTTTCTTTGTTTTTTTTTATTTTTAAGGAATTGCTAGACTAGCATATGAAACATCTCCAAACAATAAATATATGAATATTTATATTGTATAGTGTTGCACATAACAAGTA
>NW_011902366.1:0-966 GCF_000151845.1 Pteropus vampyrus | reverse complement strand
GTTCCCTTGATCTGTACCAAGCAAAAACTAGATACTAGGCAAGACTCCCTGAATTTTGAAGCTGGTATTGGGGTGTGAGGCTGTGGGGAGCCGGATGGTCTGATAACCCGCCAAGGCCAGGTGCCTTGTCCGGGGTCCCGTTTGCAGGTGAGCGGCAGACCTCCGGCTTGGTCATCGCACTAGGTCAGCCTTTGCAAGATGAAGGTCACGTCCTGCATCAGAAGCATCTAGAGACGCATGCTCAGGTATGGATTGTAAGGTCACCTTAGCTGGCTGCCATCCGGAGGTCTGCGCTTTATACGAATGCATACCTCTTTGACATATCACCCCTCCTTCTTGTCCCCAAGGAGATGAGGTGCACCCAGTGCTGTCTTTGGCAGCCTCTCTCTGCTACACGAGCTGGGGGCAGTGGGGCTGGGTGCCCTATTTTGGGGATTAATTTTAAATGAGAGACTAAAGAAGAGGCCACCCCATGACGATTAAATCGATCTCCAGGCTCACAGTGTTCCTTCTGAACTTTCATATAAGTCTTTTAAAACCACCTCTCCTTTTTTTTCCAAAATTCTTTTTCCAGGAGACTTTTCCTCACCCTTTCCGGGCCTAGTCCAATCCAAGGCTGGTCCTCCAGTCCCTGTGACAATCCCACATCGCCCCTGAGAATTTGCAGAACATGGTGTGTGCTTTTGCCCCCCGCCCCGAATGCAGCTTAGGTGATGGGGTCCTGGTCCTCACCCACGCCCAGAGCTGGGGAAGGGGCGTGCTTCTAAGCCCGGGCCTCACCCTTTGGGGTCTATGCCCGGATCAGGCATAGAAGCTAGAGCAGAAGGCCGAAGAGGAGGCTCAGACAACTGCATTTCCTAGAGCAATGGTCGATTACGGTGCGGGGTTGGGGACACGTGGGGTGATGCCCGCCCGACTGATGATGAAAACAGCGCTCCCGACGGTCAATACTCTGCAAATTTGAGG
>NW_011902365.1:0-1903 GCF_000151845.1 Pteropus vampyrus | reverse complement strand
GATAATGACTTAATTGGATTTTACAGAAGATTGAGTTTTATTGCCCAGTGCTTTACGAGTTTAGTTAAGGAAGATCATTTTATCACACTTGTCAGCCTGCTGCTACTGCAGCCAGGCGCCCTTCTGGACGGTTGTAGCTGTAGCTACTGGGACGGCGACGCCAAGAGGCTGCGGGGCGCGCATGGAAGGACCGGGCCGTAGAGTCGCCACCTCCAAGACATTAATGGTGACGTTCTTGGAGATGAAGATCCCTTGCTGTCCTGGGCACATGCTGCCCATTGCCCAAGCCCCTTTCTTTGAATAATCCGGGCTCCTACGGATCCAGGAGTCCGAGTTCCCGCCGTTCCGTAGTTGACCCCAAAACAAATTTTGCCATGTGGTTTTGCTGGAGGAGCTCCGCACACTCCCTCAATGGAGGAGTGGTTTCTTCCAGTACCCTTTTCCATTAGTGCCCCTGCATTTCAAGAAAGCCAGGCGGAGCTCGGATAAGAGTGCCAGCGCTCTCTCGGAGCCTTGACTGAGCATCCTGAGACCATGGTGCGCCTCAAGGGTTGGACTCGGGTTTCGCAGGTCGTGAGCATTCCAGCTTCTTGCGGCCCCCGAGCTCAACTTCCGGCCTCCGGATCCCTGGGAACCAGGCCTGTCGGGTGGGTATCGCCCGTCCTTCGGAGAGGCCCTCCCGAACTGGGTCCCGAGAGTTCACCTGCCGCGTCAGACGCCGAATTGGTATCCGGGCGGCCGCCGCGCGTGGAATCCCCTGTCGGGGGTCCAGCCCTAGAAGAGCCACACACAGCGCCCCAGGACCACGATGGAGTCGCTAGAAGAGTCGGCCTTTTCTCCGAGTAGCCACATAAAAGAGGGACCTGGACATTCCTCCCATGCCTGATGTGGAGCCGCCCTGTGACGCTCCAGTTTGCTCCCCGAGTGTTTATTCTTGACTGCTAGGGAGGAGGATGCCAGGCAGGCCCAGGGCTTGGCTCAGGTAGGCGTTAAGAACCTAATTCTGAACACATGGTGGAGCACTGACAGTAAGTCTTGGCTGCTGGATTTTAACCATACTTTTAACACATTTGAGGGATGGCCAGTTCTCAAAGCTCTGCCCTCTTAAACGGAGACCTGTAATAGCAAGTCCCCTTCCTCCCGCAGGCAGTATCTGTGGTGTGTGCGGTAGACAGGCGCGCATAACATGTGTGCAAGTGTGGGCGTGTCGGGCGTCGTGTGCTCATCTGGCTGGCTGCCTGGACAGCCCTTACGGAGCCTTTACAGGCGCATCTGCTCCCCTGCCTTTCTGTCCTGGGCGTTGGGCAAACTACCACTACGCGACCAGGGGATGTGGGCAAAGTGCGCGCCTTTCTCCTGGGCCGCCTGCAGATCCCGCAGTGGTTGCGGGCGACGGCGGGTTCCCCCAGGCCTGCGGCCCACCCGGTGCCCCTGGCTCTCACCCAACTAGCGCTGCAGACCCTGCGCTGCGGAACTAGGACTTCAAGAAAGCGTTTGGTGATACCCTGCGAAACCCACGCACGAAACCGCAATTCGGGTCAGGTGTGTGAGCCAGATCCACCTAGCTGGCCCCGCCGTCTCCCTAGCACCATGTGAAAACAATACTCCTACCTACGCATAGAAATCGATCCCCCTCTCCGCTTCCCGTGAACTTCAGCGAACTGGTTTCGCACGTACAGGTATACTGCACCGCATTGACGTTTACGTCAAGAAGTATTAAAGCGCTTTATATAGAACGCTCTTCGAGCCACAGAAAAACCCAGAAGGCAGCCTGTCGAGCAAGAGGGATTTTCCTTGGCTCCCCTAGCTTGGCCTTGTCCGCCTGCCCAGTTGGGGTCCAGGCTGCCCGCCCGAGGGCCGTGGCCCCTCCAGAGAGATTGCCCGGGAAACTCGCGCAGAGCTT